>NW_010141408.1:0-8383 GCF_000699245.1 Pterocles gutturalis | reverse complement strand
CCACCATCACCGTCACTCCATCGTAGAAGACCTCATTGCTCCTGTACTTTATGATTAAAAATTCAGCTGCAACACTACCTTCAGATTCACAGACATTAGAGTGAATTTTTCAGATTTATTCTCCTGATTATAATATAGAAAATTAATTGCTTTTGTCTGTAAAGAATTATGACCCATTCATTATTTAAGAACCATCTTGATGGATGAACCTTTTCCACCGACTTCAAGACTTTTCATGAAATAAGGCTGCTTTTTTAAACTGGTATGAAGCATAATGCACCCGTATCAAACAGTGGATGCACTACATGCTCTTTAGGGGTAAAGACTGGTAGAAATGAAAACCAGCACTTTCTCTGTGTCTAGTTTGCTCGAGTATTTGACATATAAGTAGTAGAGCCTACTGGGAGAAAACAGAGGTAAGTTACTTGAACAGCATTTAAATACATACTTTGTTGTTTTAAAATAAAGATTTATTAGTTTCTTAATGTCCTGGTAACAGAAAATATCACTTTAGTTTTGCTTGTGTTTACTGGAAGTGTTCGCGTTACATACTGGGAAGGAGATCTTGTATTTAACTGGAGATCTATTTCCCTCTGGTCACCATTCAGCTCCTAGCTGCTGTTTCTTAAGCTGCTGGTTCAGAAGGTCTCAGTTCCCCTCGGCCTTCCTTAAAGTACACATAACCCAGCAACGGGGCACTGTCTGTGACCATGGCACAGGCCAAGGGTGCTCATTCTACCTGACCATGGCACAATGGTGGGCACCCATCTGAGAATGAAGGCTGCTGCTCCGGCTGGGGTGTCTGCACCATCTACCCCTGCCATGGCTGATGCCTCCACCCAGACGGAGCTGCCAAAGGGAGAGGCTGCAGGGCAGAGCTCAGGCTGCAGGAGGTGCCCAGACCTTTCTCCTGGGCAGGGACAGGCAGGGGACCTGCCAGCGGAAGGTGTGTCCCAGTGGAGGACCTGAGCTGCAGGAGGTGGTGAGAAGGCTGCAGAGCATCAGGGAGGCTGAGAAGGAATTCAGTAACTGGTTCTAAGCGCAGTCTGCTGTGGACCCACAGCTGAACAGACAAAAACTCCCTCACTGGCACACACAGAAGGGAGGGGACTAGTAATGCAGAAGAATGGAAGCCTGCCGTGGCAAGGACCAGCAGGAGGAAGAGGCTTCCTCCAAAGCCTGAGGTGCCCTTGCAGAACCGCTTCACCACTCTGCAGACTGAAGAGGAAAGACCTTCACATCAGGAGAGACACTGGAGCTAAGTAAGGCAGCCCAATCTGCTCCCCGTATAACAACCAGAGCAATTAAGAAAAGGTGATGAGTGGTAGTAGTAGGCAACTCTTCTGAGAGGTATGGAGGCACCCATTTGCCGACCTGACCCACTCTAGAGAGGTGTGCTGCTTACCGGGGGGCCTGTATCAGAGACATTACCGGGAGACTACCAAGCCTTGTACCTACAGCCCACTGGCTGTTATCCCCTGCTGTTGTTTGATGTGGGCACCAGTGACACAGCCAGGAGCAGGCTGTGGAGTATCAAGAAGGATCACAGAGCCCTGGGAGACGTGGTGAGGGACTCTGGAGCACAGGTAGCTTTTTCATCAATCCTCTTGGTCAAAGGGAAGGGGTTTGAAAGGGCTGGTTGAATCTGGTGAGTCAACAAATGGTTACAGGAGTGGTGCCACAGCCAGGGGTTTGGCTACTTAGGCCACAGGACTCGCTTTGAGAAACCTGGTCTACGGGGGGCTGCTAGGGTCCACCTGCTAGGGTCTTCAGAGAACGGGGAGAGCATCTCTGGTCATAGGCTCGCCAACCTGGTGAAGAGGGCTTTAAACTAAAGTTGCTGGGGAGGAGAACCTAAATACCTAAATCCATCCCACTCCTACCAGTTTGATGCCAGTGCCAACAATAGATGCGCAGAGCCTGGAGAAGGATCACGGGTCAGCAGCAGAGCACCTGCAGAGCAGCACAGAGGATTTCCAGCCAGTAAGTCACCCTCGGTGGGGGGCCCCAGTTTAAGTGCCTCTATGGAAACGCATGTAGTATGGGGAGTAACCAAGACGCACATGCTTGCAGGGCTATGATCTGGACCTTGTTCTCCCCAACAAGGAGGGGCTGGTGGGGAATGTGAAACCCAAGGGCAGCCTGGGCTGCAGTGACCGTGAAATGCTGGAGTTCAAGATCCTTAGTGCAGCAAGGAGGGTGCACAGCAGGCTCCCTACCCTGGACTGCAGGAGAGCAGACTCTGGCCTCTTGGGGGATCTGCTTGGTAGAGTGCTGTGGGACAAAGCCCTGAAGGGAAGAGAGCCCTGAGAAAGCTGGTTAATATTCAAAGATCACCTCCTCTAAGCTCAGGAGTGATGCAACAAAGAGGAAGTCAGGCAAAAAGTGCCAGGAGGCCTGCAGGGATGAACGAGGAACTGTTTTCCTAGAATCTTAATGGGAATTATATTGTTGATTAGGTAACAATGATTTCATAAAGCTTTTTTCCTTGAAAACAGATTACAGTAAATATTAACTTTGGAGTTTTATGGTGGATGAATGCTTGCTCTGAGTTCTGTCCTGTAGCCTGTACATGCGCTGGAGGAGGGAGTCGCTGCTTCCCCAGATGTGCTGCAGTTTTCAGTTCATTTGTGCAGTCTTTATAGTCAGATTCTTGAGTCTCAATTTTTTTGCAGTTGTCTTAACACAGCCCACATTTAAAAGTAAGTTGCTAGTGATGTTGACATTTCCTTGTTACTAATTGGATTTAAAGGTTTTGCATAGTATATTCAGGATACTGTTTTTTTTTCTCTTACCTTTGCTTGTGAAAACAATGGGTTTTGCATTTGAGAGAGATGCTTTTTAACTTAAAATTAGTCTCTGAGAGTTTAAGAAAATAGATTTATCATGTGCTGCTTTGAAGTATCAGAAAGATTTGAGAGGCAGTTAGCCAACTGACATTTAAACCCCCTGAGAACTGGTTCCAGCCAAACCTTTTGCAGAAAAGTAAATGCAGCTAAGGCTTAGTTACTAAAATGATTTTAGCTGACAGTTCAGTGCATGTAATCATCTTGGAACATCCTGAAACTTGTTCTTTTGTTCAGCTGTTGTATCAAGGCTTTTGGGTTGTGTCCGTGAACTTGTCAGTTCTCTAAATCAGAAATCCTTTCTCATTTTATTGAAGCACTGTGATTTCGAACATTACATTCATTGTGGTAGCCCACATAAAGAACGCTTCTTGTACAGGGAGTGTATTTCTGACACTTTCTAGATGGCTGTAATTCAGAGCTGAAGTGATGTCTTGCTAGTTTGACATTTCTAAATGATCTGGATTATTTGTCCTTGCAAAATTTGTGGCAAGGTGTTCCTGTTGGAAACACCACTCTCCTGGCTGGCACCATGATCAACAGGTAGTCATAGTGGTCTGCCAGGCAACCCAAGGGGAGCACCCTGTGTGGTGGACACCAGGTGGCCACCAAAACTGCTCTATTATTCCCCTCCTCAGCTGGACAGACGAGGGAAAATATAACAAAAGGCTCGTGTATCAAGATAAGGACAGGGAGATCACTCAGCAATTACTGTGACAGGGCAAAACAGACTAAAATTGGGGGAAAAAATAATTTATTACCAGTCAAATCAGGGAAAATTAAAAAACCTAAATCTTAAACCACCTTTCCCTCACCCCTCCCTTCTTCCCAAGCTTAACTTCACTCCTGATTTCTCTACCTCCTCCCTCAGTGCAGGGGGGTGGGGAATGGGGGTTGTGGTCAGTCCATCACACATGGGAGGACTCCTCATGCTCCTCCCCTGCTCGAGCATGGGCCCCTTCCCACTGGATACAGTCCTCAACAAACTGCTCCAGATTGGGTCCACCATGGAGTCACAAGTTCTGGCAGCAAACCTGCTACAGTGTGGGCTCCTCTCACCATGGGGCCACAGGTCCTGCCAGGAGCCTGCTTCAGCGTGGGCTTCCCACGGGGTCATAGCCTCCTTCAGGTGCATCCACCTGCTCCGGCATGGGGTCCTCCCTGGGCTGCAGGTGGATATCTGCTCCACCATAAACCTCCATGGCTGCAGGTGGATCTGCCCCACCATTACCCTCCATGGCTGCAGGGGCACAGCTGCCTCACCACAGGCTGTAGGGGGACCTCTCTTCTAGCACCTGGAGCACCTCTTCCTCTCCTTCACTGATCTCTGCAGAATTGTTTCTCTTGCGTATTGTCACTCCTCTCTCCAGCTGCAATTCTGCAGGATTTTTTCCCCCCCTTCTTAAATATGTTATCACAGAGGTGCTACCACCATCGTTGATGGGCTTGGCCAGCAGCACGTCCATCTTGGAGCCAGCTGGAACAGCATTGCCTCTACTGGACATGGGGGAAGCTTCTAGCAGCTTCTCACAGAAGCCACCCCTGTAGCCCCCCTGCTACCAAAACCTTGCCACACAAACCTAATACACCAGCGTTAGAGCCAGGCCTGGCAGCCCTGCAGGCAGCTTCTGCTGGGCTGTGCTGGGGCTCACGCGGGTGTGCTGGAGAGGAGGCTGCTGCCTGCGCTGTTCCTGATGTAGGTACTCACAGGGCTTCAGTCTCAAGGACCAAGAGTTTGGCTTTGGTTTGGTTTTCACTCTCTCATCTTGCTTCCAGAAGCGGTTTTTGCTAGTCAAGAGACATCTTGTTTGGGAAGAACCCATGGGGAGCAGCTCTTTATGGTAGTGAAACAGAAGGTGCTGTGTTTGATATGATTATAGCAAATGGACTGGCCCAAACCTGGCTTGTCTGCTTTGGATAGTGGATTTACACTGGTTTTCACATATTATGAAAGAATGAGCTTTTGACACCTCTATTTGACAAGGGAGGAAGAAAGAGACAAATTCAATTTTACAGTATACACAATTTTAATAACAAAATTCTTCTGTACACTGCACTTTGTTTTATTCCATTACTTACACCCCCTCCCACCAGAAGTTGGCTCTTAACAATGTAAATACAATGCATCTAGGACTTGCTTTAATCTCTGGTTGCTAAGGTGGTAGAATAGTTCGCTTACGTTTTCATTAGTAAAAAGAAAAATGGGGTGGGTTTTGTTTGGTTTTTTACAAAGGAGTGGTTGAAGGATGGCAGGTGTAGCTTTTCCGTGCTTACACCAGAGGTGCACAGGCTGCGTGGTGTTCTGCCCTTAGCGCAAGTTTTGCCCCATCTGAGGCTTGATTATATCCATCAAAGCTTCTGTTACCTTTCCTTAGATACCCCTTGAAAGGTTTTTATACAGGATGTGAAGCGCTGAATTTCCAGCTGACTCTGAAATGTTAAGCATCCTACTAATGTGATGGCTTAAAAAGCAAAGCCTGGCACCAGTTTTGGCATATGGGACTTTTTGCAATGGAGAAAGGCCTGGGGAGGGAGGAGCTGCTGCTGTGCAGCTGCCTTTGATTTTTGTTGTTTCCTTGCTTGTTCCTTTTTTCATGGGAGGAGAAATACTGTATCCTTCTCTGAACTTTTAGGTTTTATGGAAAACTTCATAAGGAAGGTGAAATTCAGCTTCTGGGTAGGTTTCATAGGTCTCAACAGATGGATTTTGATAGCTCCACACATCACAAAATTAGATCAGCTTTATTTTCATTAAAGTAGTATAGAAATTAACTTAGACACATCAAAAAATAAGTGTGTAGTGCAGATCTCTGGTTTAAAGCCACTGGATATTTCTGATTTTTACATGTTAGCAATAGGCCACTGTCCTCTAAGGGGGGTAATGGGACACAAGCTCGGATGTTCAGATTTGCATGCAGGCTAGGCTTATCACTGAAAAATCAGATAATTTCTGCTTGGGGGAAAAGCAAACAAAAACAAACATTGATACAGCAGCATTAATTATGTTTCCGTCTGATAGGAAATGGGAGCTCTGTGCAGAGGAACACTTCAGCTGGAGACTAAATGCTAACCCATTTTACTCTTTATCGAGTAATTTTTAGTTGTGTGCATTTAAATGATGATCTAATGCAGGGCGGCTAATGAGAGGGGAACTGAAAGCATTAATTCAGACCTGTTCCAGCATGATGACTCAAAAATTGAACTTGCACTTCTAGGTTTGCATTCACTGACGCGAGGGTGGGGAGGAGGAAAACCTGGCTGGAGATCAGTGAGGCTGGAGGAGCACTTTGGATGAGACGAGGATCTCAAGAGGAGTAGAAGAAATTTTTGTTTCTAAAAGGCCCTGAACTCTTGCATGAGGCTGTGCCTAGAGGTGGTGAAGCACCTGTAATGCCATTTAGTATCTGTAGAAACTGAGGCTGTGCAACAGATATCTGGGGAGAGCAAGTTAACAACCTCTTGTCATCAGCCAGTGCTCATAGTAAAATACGATTAATTTAAACCAAATCATCTTGGTTCTTGTTCCATAAAATAAATTAGACTGCTGAGTAATGTCATTATTACAATACCTTCCTTGCCTGGAAGAGTCACAAGCAATTGGGAATGGAAGACAGTAACTTAAAAAAAAAAAAAAAATAAAAAAAATAACAGCCTCTGGTCATGTCCTTGTGTAGAGCAATGGCTTTGCCTGCCGTTTGCTGTCCCTCCTAAGGGAATTCAAGTTGACTTCACTGCTAGTGTTTGACATTCTGTGAGTTTTATGATACCTGTTACCCTAAATGTAATGTTTGCAGAATTGCTTTGCTTATGACTGGAACCCGGCAACAAATGGCTTTGGAAATGGCAGACATAAACCACGGCATTTGGGAGGCTGGCTGCATATTAGCGTGTAGTACAGAGAGGCAAAGTAAAACTGAATGATGCCGGGCTAGGCTGTGTCTCCTGGCCTCCTGCTTTGCTGTCTGCAAGCCAAGGCAGCACTGCGGGACCAGTGGAAACTGGGGATGCTGGCGGGGGAGAGAAGTTTGGTGCCTGGGTGTGTTTGCTGTGAGAGACACTGGAACAGTGCTTTAATGTTTGGGAAATTTCTATGAGTGGCTGGATGGGGAAGAGGATTAAATTCAGCATTGCTGGAACATCTGTCTCCGCTCTTCGTGGGCGTAATTATAGGCTAATAAAGATGGAGTGGGCTTTGTGCAGAGCTGGGGCATTGGGAAAGCACCTCCTCGGGAGGAACCTCGGTGCTTCAGTCAAGCAGCCACTTCTTGTCACCATGTGGAAGACTGGTGTGGTACCTTCTGAACTGCCTCACAGCAAAGCTTTCTGCTGGGCATGGAACAGGAAGGTGGAATTCCTTCTTGCAAATGCAGCTGAGGACATCAGAGTTCAGTATTGACATCTGATGGTTGATGATGACGTAGCCAGATGATTTGGCTGCCAGTATAATTAATGAGTTCAGTTATAACTTTGTCTCTCTTGGGACCCTACAGCTGTACATGAAAATTATCCCCAAAGTGTCTGCTTTCCGCTCCTCCCTGGCACAGACCATCGTGTTCATTAACGCGAGGTAAGGGAGATGCCCGGGGACAGGGTGCTGCCAAGATGGTGATGCACGCTCACCTGCCCAGAGCAGAGCAAAAGCCTGGACGTAAGGGAAGAGCTGTGAGCACTTCCTTGTGGTGAGGAATGAAGCAAGTCTTTCTACAAGCAGCTAAATACCCTTGGATACCACTGCATTTTTGTATTTTTCAGCTTAGGTCTGGCTGTCTGGCTCACCTGGGATTTAATCATGCAGAATATTTGCTCTTTGTCCACCTGCCCCCACAGGATTTATTGTATTCAGTTAAAAGCAGTAATTGATTTCCTAGAGTAGGTGTAAATCAGCTCATCAGAGTATTCAACAGTTAGGAGAGCTCAAAGGTATCTCTGTGGAAAACCATTAGGCTTCACTGAATCTCTTCCATTCAAGTACAGAGTCACAGGAAGTAAACAGAATATTTGTTTTATGATAAGGGCACTGTATGTAAAAGTAAACCGATGCAAATTAATATCTTCAAAACCAGTAATTGAAAAATCTTTATGTAAAATCTTAACAGAAGTCACACTTATCTTGCTATAATTGCCTTGGACGAATTCATTTCACAATAAAACATCAAACTGTTGTATAATTGCACCCTAAATACCTCACTAAGTGGTAATAAAGATATATAAAAGCAGAGTGAAATAGCAAACAGATTTTTATGCAGTGATTTTTCTGTTTAAAAAGTTTGCAGAATATTTTAGTACAACACAATTAGCATACTGTAATTACTGATTTGTTCAAGGTATGTCAACACTGTGAGGAATTTCTTTTCATCGGTGTGTGCTGGTAATTGTTTTAACACTGCAGCATTGGACACAACACTTTTAGTTATACATACATGTGTGTGTGTATATATATATATAAAAAATTGCCATCTCTCTGGTCCTTTTAGCTTTGGTTAGAATGTTTACAATGTTTGAGCATTTGACTTAAAAATAATGTAATTCTTTGCAGA
>NW_010141407.1:0-1148 GCF_000699245.1 Pterocles gutturalis | reverse complement strand
CGGGGCCAACCTGTAAATGAGATGTTACATCTGCAGCGAGCTAAGTAAACACTTTATAAATGAATAAATAAGTGAATAAATAACGAAATAGTAATATCTGCGCCCAGCGGAGCCAGGCGCGGCGGCTCGGACGGGAGAAGCGGGGAGCCGGGCGGGGGGGGCGAAGGGCTTTTTTGCCCCACACCCACAGACCCATAACCGCCCCATCGGGCCGCTTCCCGGGGGCGCTTGAGCCTGCTCTCCTGGAGCCTCCACACTGGCAATGCCACTGTCCCATCCTTCCCCTACTCACCCCACTCCAGATCGTGTCCCCGCGAGGGGCCGGGGGTCCCCCCGGGGCTCCCGGTCGCACCCCCCAGCCAGGCCGGACCGACCCCCTCCCGGGCTGAACTTTGTAATTATAATGGATAACGAGAACAAATGCAAGAAACACTCATTGAGTAACTGATATCAATTATGGAAGGAGGCTTTTGAGCCTGGAATAAATGATGGGGGAATTGGCCTGAGAGGGAGTGGGAACAGACATGTTATTATTTACGCCAGATTAAGAAAAGTATCCAATTTGCTGGCCATCTCCTTCCGCTGGGAATGGGCATCAATTTTATTATTGTTCCTCCGATTTTAATATTCTCCTAAATGAATTACGATCGAGCTAAGGTAGTTAGTCAATAGTTTAATGCAATTAATTAACTTCCCCATCGCTTGGTTATCTCTGCCTGGGTGCTGGATGATGGCATTTCTTTTTTTTTTTTTTTTTTTCAGTTTGTTTGCAGTAAATCAGGGTGTGGGTCCCGCGTGTCTGTGTCTCCGCGCGTGTGTGTGTGTTGACTCTTTGGTGTCTCGATTTTTTCCACTGTTCCGTGCATTGTACGACATAACTAGAACTGAAGCAGTACATTTCTTCAAACAATGCCTTCCCCGATTCCATTTGTAATGGAATTGGAGGGAGAAAATGTAATTGTGTGTTAAACATGTGAGCCAGCCATACATGAAGATAAGCAGGGCTGAGTGACTGGGTATGAAAATCCGGCGCGGGGACTAGATACTGGAGGTCTATTTGTGAGTTAAATGGCTCATAAAAATAGGAGGTTGGCGTTTATTTATTTATTTGCCCGAGCATCTATAGGGCTGCGCATGTAGAGCTGCGT
>NW_010141406.1:0-470 GCF_000699245.1 Pterocles gutturalis | reverse complement strand
CTTTCCCCTCGCGCCTCCCTGCCGCCCAGGTGCCCCAGCAGAGCCAGCAGGCACATCGACATCTGGGCACGCGGCCATCCTCCCTGTGCTCCGGGTGTCTCCATCTGGAGATGCACTTTGCAGCTCCCCACCCTGCCCACGGCCACCACTGTGTCCCCAGGGACAGGCACACCCCACAAGGCAAGGGAGAGTCACCCTGCAAGGCAGGAGAAAGCAGTGTCTGAGCTGCCACCAGCCCAGCGGCAGGGCTGGCACCCTGGGGACATGGCTGTGTGCTGTCACACCCCATGGGTGGATGCTATCCAAATGCCTGCACGTCCAGGATATGAATCAGCCCGGACAGGAGCGCAGCAGCCGCTCCTGGACAACCCGAGTGGCCTGGCAGGCGGCTCCGGCAGCCAGGCTGTGCTGGTGCCAAACCCCGTGCAGGTCAGCAGGCAGGCTGCAGGCAGCACTGCCTGTCCCGCTCC
>NW_010141405.1:25281-25593 GCF_000699245.1 Pterocles gutturalis | reverse complement strand
TGGTGGCTTCCACCCGTGTGCTTTGGAGGAGCACAGTGGCTTAGAGAAGACTTCTCCTTTCACGTGAGCAGCAGCGACTGGAAGTCAGGGGGTTACGTCAGTTAAATCATAGAATCCCAGAAGGGTTTGGGTGGGAAGGGACCTTAAAGCCCATCCAGTGCCACCCCCTGCCATGGGCAGGGACACCCCCCACCAGCCCCGGTTGCCCAAAGCCTCATCCAGCCTGGCCTTGGACCCCTCCAGGGATGGGGCACCCAGAGCTTCTCTGGGCAACCTGTTCCAGTGTCTCACCGCCCTCATCATAAAATGAAT
>NW_010141405.1:20099-25083 GCF_000699245.1 Pterocles gutturalis | reverse complement strand
CCAGCCTCTGCCCATCTCCGTGGCTCCTCTGGCCCCACTCCAGCAGCTCCGTGTCTGTCCTGTGCTGAGGGCTCAGAGCTGGGTGCAGCACTGCAGGGGGGTCTCACCAGAGCGGAGCAGAGGGGGAGAATCCCCTCAACCTGCTGGTCACACTGCTGGTGATGCCGCTTTCTTCCACTGTTTATTTTTTATTTCGTCTTTCTTTTGAACAAGGTCAAAGTTGGAACTTTGCTTTTGGATGCAGATCAGTTTTAGACTGGAGCAGGTTCAGGTTATTTGTTAAGTCCCTCAAAGAAGGAGGTCAAAGGAAGGAGAACTAAAGCAGCACTGAGATCCCATGGGATGGTCTTCAGAGGTCTGCAGAGGGGATGTTAGTTAAAGTTTGACACTCACAAGCTGATGTCACAGGTGTTTACCTGCTACCTTTTTGGTGTCTTCCTGAGACTATAAACCTGCTCATGATGCTCCATGCACTGAGTCACGGGTCTCTGGCATCTGGAGCTGTCTGGATCCACCTAGCTGGGAATCACCTGGCATCCTGTACTTAAGCAAATTCACTGGTCTGGTGGAGGCTAGGTTAGTGGAGCAATGTCATTTTACTTTTCAGGAATTTTACCAGAAAAGCTTCATTAAAAAAGAAAGCTTATCAAACTACCTGGTGCATACGCTAAAGACAGAAAGTGTTTTGTATCTTAGCAGGAGTTGTGAAAACGTTGCATTTATTTTGCTGAACACTTCATTGCCAGCCGCAAAGCACAGCTCCCTCTAGCACTGTGCGTTCTAGCAAACATCTGTCTATCCTATAAAATTGAATCAGCCTAAATTTCATCTGACTGTGCAGGGGAATGTGTGCAGTGATGCCTATTTTGAGTGCTTGGCTGGATCTTTTTTTCCTTAACTTCACAGTTTGCCGTCAGGGTTGATGGATGTTGACACTCATGTTAGAAGGCAGTATCTGAGCGTCCTGCTGCTGGTTGGATGAGGTGCTCTGGAGGTCTGTGTTGACTGGCTTTGAGCAACCTGGGCTAGCGGGAGGTGTCCCTGCCCATGGCAGGGGGTTGGAACTCGATGATCTGTAAGGTCCCTTCCAGCCCAAACCGTTCTGTGATTCTATGATTCTGTGACTGTGGAGCTGTTGAAGCTTGCAAGGAGTCAAGGTGAAGGTGGGCAGAGGCAAAGGCAATTGCAGAGTTGGTGCTTTAGTACATTTTGCTGCTGAATGAGGCAGCGGAGACCTCCAGAAATACCCAGCAGTGCATTGTTTCTCTAACGATCACGTGGAGGCTGGGTATTGACATCTCCATCATCCTCGGTTGCTCAGCTTTTAAGTATTTTGCAGTAGGTGGTGAGTGACTGGCAGCAGGGTCTGAGCCAGCTCGGGTTGGGAACCAGCTGGCTCCACATGTGAGCGGTCGCACAGTGGAGCCTAACGGAGGAATGTTCTTGGTATCGCAGCGACTTGGGGGTGCGCTGGTGGTTCTTGGTGCTGCGGTAAGGGGGGTGCCCTGGCTGATCTGTGGAGGGGGATGCTGCTTTCCTGGTCTATCGGGAAGCTCTGGGAAAGTGGTAGTGTAGAAGATGGAAGCTCTCCCAGCAAACTTGGGCTACCAAACTTCAGGAGCTGAAGCTGCTCAGCATTTTGCTTATGGCCATTCCTTTTTATACTCAGATAAAACCCTGTCTATGCAGAGACATTGTTCTTTTCACTTATGATGAGTCTTCTTTGAGCATGTTGGCCCTGCAGGAAGATGGCGATCTGCCTGCCTGAAGCTCAGCTATTAATAATAAAGTATTTAAGCTGGAAATTTGCATTTCAGCAGCATCTTTAATTCATGGCTCTCCAAATGCATTACAGACATTGATTAACACAGCCTCACAACAGCCCTGTGAGGTAGGTGGATATGATCATCCCCACCGCCATGGGGACAACGAGGGCACCAAGGATAAGGGGCTTGGAGCAATCGTGCTGGGATTTGACCCAGGACTTGGCCATTTAAGTCCCATTAGGCCTTCAGCTTCAGATCGTGCTTTTCTAACGCACGGGTTTGGCTCAATGTGGGGCCACGCTGATTAACGAGCCTGTGACTGGCTGGCACAGACTATAAAGGCCAGTAATCTAAGGCAGCGGTTTATTAGCAAAGTAGACGGTGCCTTGGTGCTTCTTGCTGCTGGAATAATGGGAGTGTTTGAAGGCATATCAAAAATAGAGTTAGATATCACCCATTGGGCATGGCAGGCTGTAACTGGAGAAAGCCCTTAGGCTCCAGGTGGGGAAGCTATGTGGGATGCTTCTGTAAATGTGTTGACCAGAAAGGACATAATAATTTATATATAAAGTCCACCCTTGCTCTTTCCCCAAAAGAAAGAAAAAAAAAAAAAGAACCTAGAAAGTCACCGCTGGTTGTCATGTGTCAGCTTCAAGCTCTAGGCCCTTGGCTTCACAGCACCTGCAAAAAGAACAAAACCTGGTGCGTCAGCAGCCTGCTTGGGCTGGCAAAAGGAGTTAAGCAATGTGTTCTCTCAGACTCAATCCCAGCTTTAAAACGACTGAAAATGATGCGAACTACGTGTGTGGAATGGATCTGAGAGTGCTGATGGGGATGTGCTTCCACATCACCTCTGCAGCAGGAGTGGGTAACCTTGGACTGGAGGGCGAGACCTTGATTTCTCAGAGGCTGGCTTCTTTACCTCTTCGTTTAGTGACAAACCACTCCAGCTTTGGTGGCTGGCCCTAGGTGGTGGCACCTACATACGTGAGGTGTACTTGACAACTTTTTGTTCGGGCAGCTTGGATAAACCCGAGGTGGGCACCCAGGCTCACTGGAACCAGTTTGGTCCTTTAGGAGTTTGATGGCAGCTGGTTTATATTATCTTTCTGAAGGAATAATAGAGCAAAGAAATACCTCAAAGGCATGTTCCTATCCAGTAAGAGAAATAATCCCCAGCTAACTCTGTAAAAAGCAAGGCTTAAAGGGGAACCTTTTCTGACGATGGGTAACTCCTGCTGTTGTTCATGTTGATGTTCTTCATGGAGATCAGGGTGATGCTGTTCTCCTTCTGGCTTGTGCCGGCTGAGCAGCTGTCAGGAAGAGAAGGCAGCATGAACTACTCTGGAAAATGAGAAAAGGGAGTTTCTTTTCACACACCTGTAAGCGAACAGTCAAGGCTGTGGCTGGCTGGTACGTGGGACCAGGGTGGATTTGCACTGCCCTTGGAGCTGCTGTCCCGATTCAGGCCCGTCCTTAGCACCAAATTCCCCAGCCCTGTCTGAACACAGGTTCAGAGGTCTCTGGGGAAATGAGCAGTGTGTTCAGACAAATTTGGATGTGGCGCTGGTTTGCCCGACAGAAATCGCCGTTGTCACCTGTGTCACTACTTGTAGGGACAATCAAGGAGCAGTTTGGATCTGGTTCTCAGTGACTGAATTACCTTCCAGCCCTGCAGCCGTTGCCAGAACGGGAACAAAAGGAAGCGCTACCATGTCCCTCTGTCCTGTGCCCGTATCTGTCACACAACGGGAGCTCTGGATATTGACATCTGATGCTGCTGCTCATGTATTGCAGCGTCTCTCTTAAGAGTGAGAGTTGCAAGTGTTAGGAAGGTGGAGCTTCCCTTTCTCCCCACCCTGAGCGCTGGGCCATGCATTTAGTGCCTGTGGAGGCTGGATGGCTTTGAGGGGCACAGTCCTCTTTGTGATATGATCATTAAGGGTATTTGGGAACCATTGATATTGATGCAAATTTAGCACCTAAATACTTGGGGGCTTTGCTCCCTGTGTCCCTTGCTTCTTTCCAAAACAGAGTTTATTACTTTGGTAGGAAACTATCAGATGGAAAAATAGGAGCAACATGTTTTGGTTCCTTCCAGCTCTTGTTTTCTGTGACTTTCCCACATGCAGCCTCTCCTCTCGGGTAGCAGTGATGGAACATGGGGTTCATCCTCTGCTTGGTGCTTCTCTTCCGAAGGATTGGGGCCACCTTATTCTGCTCTTGCTAGGTAACAGCAATAGGCATCTCAGAAGATATTTTTGGGGACCTGATCTCATCTTGCTGGCTGCTTTGAAATCCAGAAACCCAAGTTTAGACCTCAAGTCTCTATCTAGGCAAAGAAGGACAATCAAACTGTTTTGGAAAGGTGATGAGTCTTCACAGCTATCAGTGCATCTTTGAAATTAGGGCCCTAAATATTGAACTTCTACCTTTGACTCTGCCAGGCAGACGATGAGGTGCTATCAACGCTCATTTTGGTTTTTTACCTGTCTCAAAGATGTCTTGAAATGCTTCCACCTCAAATAACCAAAGCAGCCTCTTTTCTTTGCTAAAATTAGTTCTGGAATAGAATTGGCATTTTCGATAGGATGTGAATAGTGTGAGCAGCCTTACCTCTCTGACACCATGGAGGCCCCTGGCTTCTGTTTGTCTGGAGGGAGAAAGGCAGTTGGTGACGTACGGGTTAGAAAACATCACAGCCAAGCAGTAAAACATCAGCTATATTCAGAATTACATTGTACAGGGTTATAAATGAAATCTAAATGAGATTAGAGACACCACGGGGGATACTTGAGAGTTGATTAGAGAAAATTCTTCAGCTAGTGTGACATAACGGGCAGGACTGATGCCTTCCTGCCTGTTGGTCACTATCATCCTTCAGTCTCTTGGCAGTCATCCGTCCTGCTGCAGAGCAGCCTTGCCCTCTAGTGGGCACTGCTTAGTGGGAAATGGGATTCCCAGGGAAAAGGACTCTTAAACTCCAAGATTTCTGCTGGAAGAGCTGCCCACCTCTGGAAATCTGCACATTGAACTGCAGCACACTCGGGATGTTTCCTTGCACGGATGGGTCTGGGCTGGGGCTCTAAAGAGCTGGTCACTCTACATTCCTGACTGCTGGTCTGTGTTCCAGTTTGGCTTCAAACCCTCCCCACTGGATAAGCTTTTTAAAAGCATCTTTTAGGAATTGCCAGAGCCATGTACAAACTGTTGACTTT
>NW_010141405.1:3863-20068 GCF_000699245.1 Pterocles gutturalis | reverse complement strand
AGACAGATTGCCCCAGGCAAATACCTTCTGAGTCCTTTGAGCGGTTGCACTTGAACCTCAGGCTGACCACGCTGACCAGAATGATCACAACCACTATGAGGATAACTATGAAGCTGATGACACCTGGGGATGGAGGAGAGAACTGTCTGCAATTGATACAACAACATGTCTGTCCTTGGAGAGACTTTGACTGTCATCAAAACTTGCGTAGGAAAACAATATTTTAATTAAAATGAGCATGGTACATAATAGGCAGAGAAGTAAGTAGTCACAGGAGCGAACGTCTTTATCCTCAAAGGGCTTCCGAGGAATATTTAATTGGTAAGGCAGTGCCAGGAGGGCAGGAGCCACCCGATTACACTGGGAATTGATTGAACTCAGTATGATCTTACTACAGCTGGTAAATCTTATCCTAAAGGTGTATAAAGTCAGATAATAATACATAACAATACATAATATAACAGGGAGAGACAAGTTAAAGACTGTGAACGATGGTATCTGTCTCATAAACCAGTGCCCAAGGGCAGATTGGATTCTGACATCTGGCCTCAATAAATCAAACTATTCTTTGCCTGGGAATCTTGTCCTGTTAAAATTGCTTCAGGACTTCTCGTGCCTTACCTTGGAGGATATAAGTAAATAATACTTAAGAAGTTACCACTTGACTTTTAAAAATGCTTCTGAAATAACACTTTTTCCTATAGCGTGATAGAAATGAGTAAATTGGGTTTTTTGCCTGTCCTCATGGAGGAGGGGGACAGTATAGCGTGTCTCTTAAATCTACCCCGTGCCTATCTTGAAGTCTGTTGTCAGGTTAAGGTCTGGCATCTCTTGCTCCATCCTTCCCCAGTCTGAAGGATGTGGAGGACTTGGCTGCTTCCAAGCAGGATGCAACTGTCCAGGGGAAGGCAGTAAGGCAGGGTGGGAGTGAGGTCCCAACTAGTCTGCAGGGAAAAAAAAAATTGCCTAAGCTTCCAGTTGGGTAGTGTATTTATTCTAGACACTATCAGGGAACCAAAGGCATAGCATGGGATTGTTTGTGCCCCGGTCTTGTCCTAACATGGAGCTGGAGCAAACACTGGTGCTGGGACCGAGATCCCACGCTCAGGTGTGGCCATGATGGACTTTCAAATTGTCCGTCCTTTGTACACTGGACGTAGCCGGGAGTATTTATTAGGTGCTTTGTTGCCTGCTGGTGACAGTTCTCTTTTTCAGGGGTTTTCCCTTGCACTCTGGAAACTCCAGGATCAGGCATGCTGAAGAAGAAGACAGTGGAGCCCTCTCCAGGGAAGCATCTTTGAAGCTGGGTGTCCAAACCAGCCTGGCCTGGCAGAGCAAATCCCCCTCCTCTCCCCAGGCTGCACAAGACCTTACCAAAAGCTGCCACCGTCAGTGGTGACTTATCGTCTGTCGGAGTGGGCACAGGCAAGTAGCCAGAGGACATTGGTGTCAGGGTGACTGGCTCTGAGGTGCCTACAAGAGGGGAAAAAGGGTAGCTTTATGTAAACGTCTTTCTGCCAAGGTTGGGAAGAGGATTCCTAGCAATGCTAGAGGACCTGACTCACACTTGTACTTTATTGGAGAGAATAACGTTAGATTCTGGCCAGCCCCATTGATGTTAACACACCAAGACCTGTGTGGGAATCGGATTGCCTTGGTGTGGCCCCTTTTATTGACAGTCTGAGAACACCCATGGGGTTTTCTGCTGGGACCTGAGTGATGAAGCTGAGCGTGGCGGGTGCGGGACTGGACTGGCAGTGTGTTCGAGGGGGAGCTTGTCCTGGCTCCCTCGTTTTGCAGCCTTTTGCCACAGTGGCACCTTTCCTGCTGTGACTCACAACCACTGTTCCCAGGCTCAACAGGTTGCCCCAAAGTTCTGCTTCTGTGGAGCCGTACAAGCTTTTCAAGGCCAGATGGGATTGCCACCATCCCTCAAGTACTCGCTGGCTGTTTACCATGCTGCCTTGAAGACAGCAGTGTGATGGCCTTGCTGTTGGCCGTGAAAAGGGCTGTAAAGCATCCAGAGATAACCATCTCTCTGCGTGAGAAAGGAAAAAGCACCTTGAGTTGCTGCTGTTGTGGTACTCTCACTTCTCTCTGGCTCTTGACCTGCACAGAGAAAGGCAGAAGGTGAGTCTTGACCTTGAGTGAGAAGAATTAATGGGCGTGGGGAGGAGAATGGGTTCACAGCGGTGCTGGTGATACCTGGGAAAACGTGGAATTCACACTCAGGCTAAAACCTTCCCACCAAACGTACTTTGTACTATTTTCCATGTCCAAACAGAAACTCAGGGAACCAACATTCAAACACCCTTATATAAACTGTTCAGGTTCTGCAGTCCCAGATGCAGTATTTTTGGGCAGATACAGCAGCTGAATACTGGAAGACTGAATTAGGAAGGTTTATGAGAAATAGGAAATATGTGATGTTGAGACTTTAAAAAAAATGTGCTTAGGGTAAGAAATTCTGCAGAATATGGGTGAGGATTGACTGTTCGGCTTGTCCTTGGAGTTGGAATTAGTGAGCGTGCTGTCCTGGGTTATTGAGAAGTGATTAAGCTAGTTTGAGCAGTGTAGAGGTTTGTTCAAGCAAGGACTCCAGTTCCCAGCAGGATGAACTGGCTCATGGGAAGCTGTTTGGTTTGTGACAGCTGCTTCCAGTGCCTGTGCAAGCAAATTTAAAGGTGGCCTGCGTGTTTCACTTGTACGGAGAAAAAAACCCTTTGCTGCCTGCTGGATGCGTGTTGAACGGCCAGATTATCTGCACTGACCTTAGTGAAGAGCTACAGGCCCTGTCAGGAGACTAAAAATGATACTTTAGAGCTTCAGAATATCATCTGTAGGTCAAGCAAGATCTTCTTTCCTCCTTTCCCATCCCCACCTTCCCAACAGCAGCATTGGCCAAAAGCATGTGCTGCCAGGAGAAGCTCCTGGCACTCTGCAGAGACCACAGGCCGTGCAGCTGAAATGGGGGCTCCTGTCTTGCAGAAAACTTTGGAATGTAATTTTGCCAAAAGTCAGAAGAAAAATGAGGAAACTGTATGAAATAGCAAATCTAACTGGTTCAGAAACAACTAGCCACATGGAACAGAAAAGCCCTGAGAAGCAGGGACTACTGCTGTCCAATTTTTTCACCAGTCATCAAACCCTTTGTTTTATTCTGAAATTGTTCTTCTAGGCACCGGCGGCGGGCAGAAGCTGTGGTTTGCTGAGCCTGGCACGGATACCCCATCCTTGGGAAATCTTGGGTCTTGCACAACAAGAGACTTCGCTTTTGGAAGCATCAGCAACATTTCTGTAGTCACAGATGTATGTAATTTCTCAGGTATAAAGCAGGGTTATAATTAATAGCAATCTGCTCGGGTGCAAAGGGCTCTTGGCTTAGCGGGGCACAGGCATGCTGGCTGGACATCTGTGCAGGCAGAGCTGACCACGGGTTTTTAACCTTGCTTGTATTAGAGAAGATCGTGGAGGTACTTGGGGAGGCAGAGCAGTTTCTGTCTTGACTGTTGCAGATTTTTGAGGCTGAATCTTTAATGCGGAATCAGCTCATCTGGCAGATTTCAGCCTTCCCACTCTCTTGGATTCTGCCCTTATTCTGAGAAAGCTCTTACTGAATTATCTAATTTTTGTTTACAGGCTGGGTTAAGCAAAATATCAAAAGCAAAATTAATTTTTTTAAAGCTGTTAAAAGGGCTCCCTTTTCCTAAACATAGATCAGTCTTTCAGCTGCTCAAGTCCACTGCAGGCAGAGGATGGTAAGTTCATTTGGTCTTATAAAGATACCAGACATGATTTTGGGTGTTACTGATGGCTCAACCCCAAGATAAAGACTAGTGCGTAGATAACCCACACCATGTGAACCAAGTAAGCTAATTGCCCTGAAATTATCTAAAATTATTGTTACCCTATGAAAGGACAAAGTACCTCGAGGCGGTGAAGTTGCTGTGCTTCTGCTTCCAGTAGACTTTTCATCTGGAGAAAGAAAACACGGGAAAGGAGAATTAACTCTTGAAGCTGCTATGGAGAGCTGTTGGGTTTCTATGGGGTAAAAAACTCTGTTTGCATGAGACTTCCCCTCCAAAAAAAGTCAAGATGTCCAGCTCGCAAGCTGTGCAGTCAATTTAGAGAGTGTACATGAGAGGTGAGCTTGGGAGAGCTCTGCTGGGGTGCCTGGGGCTCCTCCGCAAACCATTACCTGGTGAAGCATGGTCTGGCTTTTCTGATATAGGCTTGCTGTGCAGCTGCCACGTCCAGGGCATGGTCATGTCCAGCCCCGTGCTTTTGGGGAGCTGGAATGATGTTAAAAGCACGACAGCTGCTCTTTTAGCCAAGATTCAAGGAGATTGAAAAGTTGCTGCCACTGAATAAGCAGCATGGCGTGGGCAGCCCAGTCTTTCTGATGCCCCCAGTTTTGCTTGGATAAGGAAGGATGCATAAGCAGGTCCTGCCTGAGCAAAAATTGTAGTTTTCCATGCTTACCCTGTGCAGTCGATGCCAGCAGTGTCGTGGCGAGGGAAAAGGATGTGGCTGTAGTAGTTTGAGCCACAGAGGTGAGATTCAGGTCGGTTGGTGTTGCTGATTTTACTGAAGGCTCTGTAGAGGAAGCAGAGTGTTACTTCAAAGAGCTCTGCTCACCAGAAACTCCACTCAGAAACAGCTTGGAGGAGGGCATGGCTATTGCAAAGAGTCCTCAGGCTCCTTGGGAGTTAAGGATAATCTGTCAGGGAAAGCACTGGCATGAGCAGACAGGGAAACAGCCTTCGTCCTGCTCAGTGTCAGGGAGCTCTTGTATTTCATTAGTTTTTGCTTTTTTTTTTTTTTTAGTGTCCAGAGGTGCTGAGCTGGCAGAGCTCAGGAGATGCAGGGAGAAAGTCTGCTTTTTGCCACCACTTTTTTCCCACATTGAGAATGAAGGTATTTTTATCACTGGCCGCTTTAACTGGCTAGAGCTGCCTGGCACCCACATGTGTGTTTGCTTGTTATCTGAAATGATAACTTTTATGTTTCATTTCACTGAGAGTCTCTAAGCAAAGTAATTTGGTTCTTACAGAGGTCTGGAGTCTGTCATCTTCCTCAACCTGCTACTCAAAGCTGCATAGCAAGAACATGATCCAGAGCAAGATGTGGGAGGAAAAAGCTTTCAGTAAACCCTCAGCAAGGAGGAATGCATCCCCAGCTTGGAATTTACAGGCAAGTTCCTTGTCTAGACTTCTCTTGACTTTGCAATAAAAATGAGAAAAGAGTGAAAATGGTTTAAAGTTTTTTTTTTTTTTTTTTTCCCCACTCCTTTTATCCAAATGCTTCGCCAAAATATTTGAATTTAGGAATAAGTTTCTTTTTTTTCCTGCAAGGCATGGAAGCAGAAGATGAGATGTTTTTGAGATCTTTTTCCTTTATATTTTTGGGGTTCTTTGGAGGGGTAGCTATGCTTAGAAAGATTTTTTTTTTCCCCCAAACATAGCAGGAAGAGATCTGTCTCCAAAGATCCAAGTGGACTAACACAGATGTGGATCTGGAGTTGGAGAGATCCCTTCCCGTGTATTTGGTTTTCTGTATTTTCAGACTGAAATGTGTAACTTTCTGCTGACACCTCCCTATGCCCACTTCCAGTACTTCTTTGTCACCAGGGACACATGGTAGTGTCCTGAAGCTGGTTTTAGCAGAGGGGGAGGACAGAAAAAAGAGAATAAAACGTTAGGGAACTCCTCTGAGGTTCGTATTACTTTAAATATTTTTCTGGCCTTATGAGTGATTGCTGTTTCCAGGACGGTAGGTAACAACACAAAACCCCCAACATGAGTAACTGACTGAGAGCGAAGGCAGCGTTCAGTCCCTGTGCTGCCACAAACATTAGACAGTTTAGGACCAGCCTCTTCGTGTTTCCCCTTTTCCTCTTGGAAGGGAGAGGTGCTGAGAGTGTGCAAAGCACTGGAAATTTTTAGTTAAAAAAGAAAAAAAATGTGGTCAGGCTTGTCAAGAGAGCAGTATTGACCAGTAAATGTAGTGCAGGGAAGTTCTTAAAACAATGACTTAATTGCTGTGACTTCCGTCAGGAGCCCAGGGCAGGGCTGGCATGTGGGGTGCTCTGCTTGCCCAGAGGGCACACCCCGATGGTCCCTGCGCGGAGGAGCTGCTCCGTGACGCGCGTGATGCCAGGTGGGAGGATGCGGCAACGCGGATGCTGCCCAGCCTGGCTCCTTGCCTGGGTTCCGGGCTGTCGCATCCTTTGTGCGCACGAGGTACAAAGCCCACACTTTTCCCTGCATTGTGACCTGCTGACCCTGCTTCTCCCTGTTTAATTCAGTGATTTTTCTCTCTTCTTGCTCACACCTGCACCTCGATCCCTCTGGGATGAGCTGGCTGGGTCAGAAGCCCTTACACCACAAAATTTCCTTCTTCCCCGCTGCCGTTCTCATCTAACCTGCCGCTGCCCAGCCCCATTTACTGCTGGATGGCCCAGCTGGACTGACAGTCCGACCAGTTACAAGCCAGGTTGTCTCTGAGCTGCGCTCTTAGGTCTCCAGATGAGCGTTACCTGAGGTGTGGTTCTTGACTTCAGGGCTGTGTGTTGTCGATTGGGATTGACCTGTAACACAAGCAGAGAACACGGAGGTGACGTCTCGTGTGCGTGCTCCTTGTTGGCAGGGTCCCCACTGGGAGGGTTGAAGGATGGGCCAGAAAGGGGCCATTACAGCCAGCAAGAGCTGAAAGGATGATGGGGACAAGGGACGGAGTTTGTCCCTGGTGTGGCTGTAGGGACCTGTGAGCAGAGGGACCTTGGCACCGAGGATCCGTGGAGGAGAGCGTGCTAACTGGGGAAACAGCTGGGAAATGGGGAGCAAAGAGGAGGCAGGATCCCTCTGCTTTTGCTGGGCTCCCTGGAACTCATCACGGCGCTCTTCCAGACAAAAAGGGGAGCCAGGCAAGGTCATCCCCTGGGGCGCAGTGCCCTCCGTGGCCCCTGGAGATCGGGGGGTGAATGGCGATGGACGGGGCTGGTGGAGGTGGGAAATGCAGGGGCCTGGGAGCAGGTGCTCCAGCGGATGGGAGGGGTTTGAATCTGGTTCTCATCTGGGGACTCTCCCTTTTCATCCCCACATGGGCACATGCATCCGCATCTAAACAGATGTATAAAGCAGATCACAAGCCAGGAGGTACCTGTTACGGCGTGAACAGAGGAGCCTGTGGAGGCTGTAGTACCTGAAATGAAAGAATAAGAGTATCAGTGGTGCTGATCTGTGACTGTCACTGGTGCATCCGTGTTCTTGCTGGCTGTGTGGTTTGGGTTTTCCTCGTCTCCTGTAGGAATGACTTTGAAACACGTGATTTCCCCAAAAGCATTAGCAAAGAAGTAGTAACAAACACTGAGTGCAAAACTATCAGGTTGGGAGTAAATGAGGACTGGAGTTTATTCAGCCAGGATAAATGTCCTCTCCCCAGATGGAGCCGAACCCTTCAGGGAGCCATCTTCCTCTCTGACAAGGAAAATGCACGGCTGTATAGATCAGTGGGGTTGCTCCCTCCCGTGAGCTGTTTGCCTGCAGCTCAGTCTTGCAGAGCAAGGCTGTTTGACCCGTACTCTGGAGCTGTTTGAAGAGTTAAGACACACGTTTCAATGCTTTGTTCCCTTTAGACCTCAATGAGTGGATGGATGAGGTTTGCAAAGGCTTCCAGGAACCGATGGGACTGTTTTTCCTTCCTGTCTCCTACCTCTGATCCTTCTGTCCCATATATCTGCATCCTGGGAAGCTGGCTGAAACTTTGTGACTGTGTAAGTCCGGACACAGCGAGGGGGCTGTGGGGGTCTGTGGGGAGCTGCGGCTTGGGGACAGCCTCGGAGCTGCTGTCCCTGGCAGTGGTGGGCTGTCCTGTAGGTCCATGCTCTCTGCTCTCCCAGGGCTGTAGGTGTTGCACTGAGCCTCTAGTTTCTCAACTGAAAGGTGTTTTTGTTTGCATTTTTAGGGTTTTGTTTTGGATTTCTGACAAAGCATCCTTGCACAAGCCCCCATGTTGCCTACTCTTGGGATCCCGGTGTTTTTCTTTAAGCCCCAGCTCCTGCAGCCCTGTGATGCGATGAGATGCCTGTTAAAACTGCTGCCATTTAAAGCAGAAAAAAAAAAATATGTCCAGTTCCCGTACCTGGGGACAAGCACTGGAAAATGTAAAGGCATTTTAAACACTCAAATCAAACCCAAGTGGTTTGACTTTGAAAAGGTGACTGTCATTTTTGAAGTGCACATCCTAATTGGTATTTTTAAATGGTTGTTGCTGGTGATCCTGGGGCTGCCTGTAGTTAAGGTTAATGAAAGAAACTACATTACAGCTACAGAAACCAGCTGCATCTGGTCTGTCTCACCAGAGTCCCATGAGAGCTGACAGCTCCTGAAGGTTGCGGTCACAAAGGGCCAGCGATAAAGGTTGGATCCTTCCAGCTCGCTGTCCCCCGTAACGCCGCAGAGCTCCACTGCAGTGGCGGCCTGTGATGGGGTGCGGGATGCTACGTCTCCTGGGCTGACAGGGGTGGGGATCACATCTCTCATGAGCAGGCTGCAAGAGAGCCCATCTCCAGGCTCTCCTTCTCACCAAAGAGAGGAGCAGGCGCTTCTGAACCCCTCTGGCTCTGACCTGTTTCAGATCTCTACCTTACAGCGAGAGGAGCCACAGCCTGCGACATCCTGTTTCCTACCCGGAGCCACGGAGGTGATGGAGATGCTGAATTTCATGGTGGGTACCTATGCTGCAGGTCCCTGAGGGAGGTCAGATGAATGACCGCCCTGATAGTGGTGTGGATCTGGAATGAGATCTCCAGCATCCAGTGGATGTGGGTTACTGGGGCTTGGCTCGGAGCCCACCACTCAGGACCGTCTGGGTGTAGCGAGCTCCTGATTGATCTCATTTTTCTCATGTAACTGTGTTTGAGCCGTAATTGTTTCTTTGTCTGACGCTTTATGACAATGAGCCCAGCCAAACAGGAACCAAAACAGAGTGTGAGCCATTGTCGATACATAATAAATCGTGGCCTCTTTCCAGATAGGATTTAGCTGAGAAAATTGGGGCTGACTTTGGAGATCTTTTCCATGCTTTTCTCCTCTAGCTTACTCCATCAGGCTGGCAAGACTGTCTTGTTCTGTCCGTGAAAGAGGAGACACGATCAGATCTTTAATTACATAGAGGGGAAGGGACTAATTGGTTTTCTAAATCTGTTGGGAACGGGACCAGAAAACATGGACTTCTAACTGCAGCAAGGAAAAGGGAGGCTGGGCAATAGAAAACTGCCTTAACAGAAGGGTGGTGACTTGCTAGGAGGGATTGTGGAGGACAATTATGGGATATCCTTCTCTGCAGGTTTTGAAGAGAGGTGAAGTGAGTCTAGTAACATAGGATTAGGGACGGATGTACCATCGCTTACTAAATCAACTAACATAATAGAAAAAAAGGAAGGGGGGATGCACCCCTTTGTAGCCCTGTCACCTGGGATGCCGTGGGGCACTGCCTGCGCCCTGGGGGCCCAGCTGAGCCCAGGGAGAACGTGCGTGATTTCCATCAGTCCCAAGGGCTTGACAAGTTTTCTCTTTGTCACTGGGCTTTGTCTTCTCAAACAGCTTTACAACACAATTTCTGGATGTTGGTTTGCAAATGACTTAAGATACTCTATACATTCAGCACAAAAAATAATGTGCCGAGGTCATCACCGGGGCCAGTATCCTCTAGCAGCTGCCAGACTCCAGCAGCTCCTCTTTCCCCAAAATTCCCTTGCACAAGCCATTGCCATGTTTTCCCATGGGGAGCAGTAGCTGCTTGTAACACATTTTCTTCTGAAAAATTATCACAGGTGCTTTTTAGTGTACCTGGCATGTGAAAGCATCGAGAATTGCTGAAGAAAGAGTTATGTCCACACTTAGTCTTTGTCAAAAGGGGAATAAAGGTGCTGAGCTGGCAGTTTATTCCAGGTTTTTTGGTGCAGCTGAGGAGAAACCTGAGAGCTTGAACAGAGCCTCTAGAGACGGGAGGAAGGTGAGGGCAAGGGAGGTGACATTGCCCTGTACTGCTGCCCTGCTGGGACCATCCCGGGGGCTGGCTCCAGCATACCCGGCGCTGGGATGAGAGGATCGTACTCAACACTTTCTTCCACCACAGTTCAGCCCTTTGCTGAAGGTCCCACCACAGCACTGGCTCATAAGGAGATCTCCATTTGCAAAACTAAACCTTGGCGTTATCGTAAATAAGATCAATAAGCAGTTTTTTTTCAGTGCTCAGTTCCTGGAGCTCACCTGGCCGAGCAGATGCTCTCCCCAGCCTGCTGTGTTTGAGCTTCGCTGTGGGGAAGTGACCAGTCTTGCTGCGAAAGGGGCCAAGGGCTGGAGATGCCCTTTTGGCCCTTCGCTCAGGAATAAACGCCCCTGCTTCTCTAAACACAACCACATGTTATTTCAAAGCTGAGCAGGTCTGGCTCTGACTTCTGGCCACTGCTGCTTGTTATGCCTTCCCTGCCAACTTAAATAATCAAAACCCCTGTTATATGAGGTGTTTTATTTTGGTGAAGGTGCTTAGCATCCCGGATGAGTTACGGTGCAGAGGGACAGACGCATGCAAAGCAGGAAGAGATGCGAGTCGCACCGTGGGGCTGCGCAGCGGGATGGGTACGGACAGAAAAGCGCCACGCGTCGGGGCTCCCTGCAGACATCCCTGCGGGACTCTCGTGCAAATGGTACTGGAAACCATTTCCTCCCAGTGCCGCTGCCAGCACAGCCCTGCTCCCCTCCGCGGAGGGCCCTGGCTATATAAACAGCTAACAATAACAACCAGGACGCAGCCAGCGCGGCTGTAATTGCAATAAACATCAAAGCACTCAATGACTCGCCATTGAGAGTGAGCAGCGCCAAGATATTAGTTGCGTGTTTGGGTGCAAGTGATTTAGAGCCGGATTGTGCCGTTCTAGGTGGAGACAAGGAGCTGGCTGAGGGATTTCCGATGGGAAATGCGGCTTTCTGCTCTGGCTGTAATGGGAAGCTCCTGATTACCCACCCGAGCCCTGGGGCTGCAGGTGCATCTCAGCTCTGCCTCGGCGCTAGCTGCTTGTCGGTTAAGTGTTACAGAGGGTGAGCAGGGCAGTTTTGGATTTCTGATATTTGCAGCAGTTCTTCTGTAGGTTAGATGTGTTCGACTGAGGGCAGAGGGGTCTTTCCATGGAGCCTTCTCTTACAGCACCCCAGCCATTCCCACAGCCACAGCTCACCCTGCTCGCTCCTCAGAGCGAAAAGAGAATGATGTGAAACAAACAAACAAAAAAGGTAAATTTTAGGTATTTCTGCTTTGGTATTACTTTTGGCAATTGTAGACATTTAAAGAGTGGTTTCTCCAGCTGCTGCCCAAAGAGAGGCATTTAAAAACCCCAGACTTTACATCAGAGCCTCCGTATGACAGCACTGCCATAGAAGAGCCTGCGCCAGCTGATGGGAACGCTTCGGCAGGGTCTAGCTGGGGCTCAGGAAGGGCTCGTGCTGCCCGGTCAGTGTTCGTGGAGGGATGGGGTCACCAGGGAGGATCCCACAGGGACTGGGACTGGTGATGGTGAGGGACTGTCTATCCCCAGTGACCTGTAACCCTGGGCTTGCTGGCCTCTTCTCCTTCCCTGGCAGTTCTGGGGGGTCGTGGTGATGTCCTGCCTGTTCCCATTGCACAGCAGGGAGCTGCAGAGCCCGCGTGGCATCGTGCAGCCTTGCTGTCCCTGCCTCAGCATCACCCTCGGCTTGCAGGGTGCATAAACAAATGCTTGCAGAAAAGAGACCGAGCAACCTAAAATTAGACTTTTCAATTCATACATTGTCACTTTCTGTCAAATGACCCATGACAAAAATATCCTGACCGCCCAGCGCAAGAGCAGCTGTTCTGGGGTGAAACACAGCAGCTGGTGAAGCAGCAAAGAGCAACAACACCCAATTCTTAGGACTTTCACATGGAATAAAAATCCTGTATTAGGAAACCTGGCAAGCAGAGAGCTCTGCAAAAGCCTAGGTCCCATTTTCTTAAGTGCCTAAAATTGTGCCTCTGCCCTGAGAGTCTGGCAGACTGGAAATGGTGGAGGAGAGAGAGGAACAGTGTCGCTGTGCAGGCTGGATAAGTGACAGGCTAAATCAGGTCCCAGATCCGCAGAGGTATTTAAGTGTCTAATTCCCAAGTGAGATGGGGGTTTGGCAGCTGGCTGCCAAGTTGTTCTGCTTGGTAATGACTCGGCCAAAGTGTTACGGAAAGTTTAGAGAGCCAGGAATTAAACCCGGATCTTGGCAGCAATTAAAATTGAACTCAGCCTTCCTCCGCCCCTCATCAAGGGCTGTGCCCAGGCTGGAGCATCGCGCTGTGCTCCTCTCTGGTGAGCTGTTCTGGAAGCGGATCTTGGCGGAAGTCAATTAAAAACCACTTGAATGTGGAAAACAAGCTGGGAGACAAACAATGTGGGGAAGCCACATGCATGGAGAGGGCTCTGCGGCATCGCTGGCCATGCTGAGGTCTGCTTTTTCTACGAGAAGCAGTTGCTCCTGGAAGAGGAGAGCAGCATGGCTTCTCTCCTGGCTGCTCCACCGCTGCTCTGCTGTGGTTGGGGAGCAAACATCGGCTCCGTCACACTGCTGCGCTGTCACCCTCCCAGCTGCTTACTGGTTCCAGCTTCCTCTGACACCTGCTTGGTTTGGAGCTCTGTGGTCGCTCCTGGTCTCCGTGGTGCTGGTGAGGTGGGTCTTGCCCTTCTCCTGGCTATGCTGCTCGCAGGGTTTGGCCCTGCTCTGGGGGTTTGGAGGAGGAAATCGCTCCATGCCCAATTCAAACAAAAGATGGGGGGACCAGCTATCCAGGCTTGATGGGAGCCGGAACCCAGCCTGTGCTTTTTGCCTACTTATAGGGTTTTAAAAATAAATATTCATCAGCAGTTCCCAAAGCATTTTACAGAGGGGAAGGGTAGTGTTAACTCTGCTTTGTTTTCTGCAGATGGGGAAACTGAGGCACAGAGCAAGCATCCTGAGTTGCAGGCTCATTTGGCAGCGCTGCTTTCACACCCAGATGAGGCTACCAGCCCACACCCTGCGGCTGCACACAGCGCCTCGCAGGTGCCCCTTGTTAATCTGTATGATTTTGCTCCAAATGTCGAGTGCTCCAGCTGCTGTAGGCGATGGGCTGCTGTGTTCGCTTGTGCACCGCACCCCCGGACCGGCGTCCGCAGAGCCCCGGGACAGCACAGGCGTTGCCATCCCTGCAGCAACGCTGTGGGTCAGCGGTAGGTGCCTACCAGACGTGTTTTGCTTCCCCCAAGTTCATGGAGGCTCTTTGCTACCGTTTCCAAGTTCATTCCCAAATTTATTATTATTTCCACTAATTCCAAGATTCCCCTGGGCATGCAGGAACCACTGTGCAGGAACATGGGATCGCCTCAGCTCCCATCTTGTGAGATAAGGGGTGTAAGGGCTGGGGGGGTGTTTCTCATCATTCCTGTTCCTTCCACTTTTCATACGTCTCCTGACTCAAAGCCCAGGGGAGCGGCTGAAGGACATCCCTGCCTGGCTGCGGTCGTCTCAGCGCCTCGGTGCTGCGGAGGCACCTTCCAGCTGAGTGCTGAGTCTCGCAGAAGCAGCAGGTAAAGCACCTTGGCCTGACAAGCTGCATCTGGCTCCAGATTTCGGGTGAGTGACCCTGGTGATATCACCTGGGTTTTATTCCCAGATTTCAAAGCACCGTATGGAAGAGGTGATTTTATTATCCCTGTTTCATATCTGGGGACAGCAAGGCACCAGAGCGCTCCGTGGCTGCGATGACTGGCAGACACAAAGCCTCGGGATCCTGTGTCCCCATCGGGTGCATCGTCCACTGTGACACACTTCTCTCTGATTTCTCATCGCACTAATTGCAGCATGATTCCAAGATTTTTAGCAACTCCAGAGTCACTTCTAGCTAATGTATGAGAGGAGCTTATCAAATCATATGTCTGGAGCTGCTCACCCAGGGCTGTGCTGCCCTCGGGACCATGCGGGGTCTGCAGTTGTGCCAGATGATGGTGGGAAAGGTGAAGGAGACCCACCTTGGGTCCCCTCCCTTGCCCAGAACTGGTGACAACTGTTCCCAGTGGCTGTCCCCAGTGGCAGAAGGGTTTGCCTGGTTTGCTCCGGAGGGTGGACAGGCATGCTCCACACCTCCCTGGCCCCCTCTTCCACATTGTGGCAACCAAGACCTCCACGTGAGCTTTCCCTGCCTCCTCTTCCCGTGGGGTGGCAAGCCCAAGCCGTTAGCTTTACTTCTGTCCTACGATGTCCCTGTCCCATCACTGTGTCCTGGACCAGCGACCTTGACCTCGGGGAACGGGGTCCCAAGCCAGTGGTTTCTCACCAGAAAGGGGTGAGAAGATTCCTCCTAACCTGTGCAATCCACCTGCTCCACGGCAGTGCTGTTTAACCGCATCCCTGGTGTTCCACCAGCTTTGTAGGAAGTTCCACCAGCTACTGGCACTGGGGGCAAAGTCCCCTTGAAACTATCTCCCAATGTCACTGCAACCAGAGGTACTAGAGGGGACTTTGCTCCTTTCTGCTGTGCTGGGATGAGTCAGCTGAAAGGTAGAAATGGCCCCTGCCACCCATAAGTCTACAAAAGAGACCGAAGGGGAGGTTCCTCCTCGTTGGGGTGGTTGGGTCATGCTGAGGGGGCTCCTCTGGGCAGGGGAGTGATGAGACCTTCTAGACTTGGCTCGGCACAGATTTCCCTTTTCCAGGTTCAGGGTTAAGCCCACACCTTGGCTTTCCCAGCAGGAGTGCTCCAGACGATGGGTTACCAGCACCGTCCCCTCCAAGGACACCTGCTGTTGACTCACCTATTGTAAAGGGGACATAATGCCTGGAAACTGTCTCCTGCCGCTGCGGTCAGATTTGCAGAGTCATCTACGGGGTTTCGTGTTACTAGAAGGGAGCAGTTTGTTTTGTGAACAAACATTTCTCCTCACCACCTCCTGCTTTCTCTTCCTTCTTCCCCAGGGTTGCGCTGGCCTCTCCTTTGGCCAAGGAATGGGTTTTAGGATGCACTGGGTGTAAGTACTGTGTCTGGAAGGTCTCCTGGCTGCTCAATGTCTCCTCTAGCTGCCCCCCATGTTTTTGATTATAACAAAAATATATATTAGCATATATATATATATATTCAATATACTGTGCTTCCTGTGGCATTATCCATCCACTGGCTGTGGCGCAGATAACGAGAGCAGTGGATGGAGCAATGGTGGGAAAATCCCGCTGGGTTCTCATCAGCTTTGAGGGGGAATTTTTTCAGTGGAAATCTTTTGTCTGGAAAATGCCTGCCCATTGTAATGGAAGCGGTTCATAGGAAGAGGGTTGTTTGGACAAATTTTCTGTTAAGTGTTTCTGGGGGAGGAAAAATAGGTTGGAAATGTTCCAAACCTTCCTACTTCAGCAATTTCAAAATAACAGTATTCGAACCTCCCTTTAGAAAGAACTGTGAGAGCTTAGAAGTTTAAATTAAGAAATAACAAATTCATTAATAAATTAATGAACTTGCACAAAGAAAAAAACCAACCAAACAAACAAAAAAAAAGCCTGTGTGGAAACAGGCAGGTATTAGTTTCCAGACAAAGCAAATTCTGACTCTCCTGGGAGGTTATTTCCACCTCCTCAGGGAGGAGGTGCAAGGAGACCTCTGCCTTGCACAGATTTCCCCCCCAAGTACCACATCACCCTAGTGACTTTGCTATAAAATTAAAAATAAAATTTAAAAAGCCATTTCAGAACTGTCAGGTCAATGCAAAGAAGTGAGACGGAATAGACGGCAGTGGGGAAGGCTGGTTGTTTTGATCGAAGCTGGAGAGGTGCAACCACAGCATCAGTGAGCATCAGCAACACTGGTATCATCGTCAGCAGGTGCTGCCCTGCTGAGGTCCAGCGCTTGCTGCTCGACACACATCTGCTGGGAACAGTCCCTGCCCCGTGATTTTAAGCAGACTGCAGAGGACAAATATGATGCCCTCAGGACCGAAGGATGGAGGGTGGCATCGCTTCCACCTGCTGCTGCAACAGCCGCTCCCCCCAGGAGGTGAAGCACAGAATGGTTTGGGGTGGAAGGGACCTTACAGACCACCTAGTTCCAACCCCCTGCCATGGCCAGGGACACCTCCCACTAAACAAAATTGCTCAAAAGCCTCATCCAGCCTGGCCTTGAAC
>NW_010141405.1:0-3821 GCF_000699245.1 Pterocles gutturalis | reverse complement strand
CTGGTGGCCCCGCTCCAGGCCCGGGGCTGGATCCTGGTGTGCAGCCGTGTCAGAGCAGGTGCCTGACAGCCTCTGTGGCACTCCTGTCCCGTGCAAACCCTACCAAGTAGTTTTAAGAGAAAAATAGCATTCTGGGCAGGCGATAAGGAGCGGCGCAGTGTGGCCAAGGGGCCTCGACACCAGGCACGCTTTGCCCCTGTGCTGAAGGCAGCGGTATCGCCCCTCAAAAAGAGAGAAATTTTCCAATCCATGTACTCTTGTTAAATAATTACTAACAGAATTGTTTCTATATTCTCCACCTTTTAATAATCCCGTTATTACCAGCACCATGGTGGCACAATTTATGTGGTTTAATGATAAACACATTGGATTTGGGACACATGGCATAATTTTTAGGGGGTTGTGCATTAGAAGCAGTGATGATGTTGCAGCCTATATCCCTTCGAATGGTTTTCAGCTCCCAGCTACTAGAGCGGTCAGCAATGCCAGAGGTGCCTGACGGTACAGGAAAAAACAACCTGTCACCCTCCAGAGCCCGAAACCGGTTCCTTCATCCCACACGGCGGCTCACGTGGGAAGGAGATGTTATAGCAGAATTATCAGGGAGGAGCAGAGTTATTACAACAAGGAGAAGGCATAGAATCATAGAATCATTTAAGTTGGAAAAGACCTTTAAGACTATTGAGTCCAACCATAAACCTCACACTGCCAAGTGGACCACTAAGCCATGTCCCTAAGCACGGTCTGCACGTGGTCTTTGTATTTATATCGACAAGAGGAAAAATTAAAATCAGCCAAGGAAGAAATACCTTTGAGGAAAATAAAGTCCTGGACATTTACATGTTCTACCTTTACACTTATTTGACAAAAATCACTTACAACAACACACCTCAGCATCACAACCCTCGGCAGGAACACTCCTTCTGTTAACCAGGAAACAAATTATTTTATTCCAGCACCATCAAATAAACCCTGTAAACCTGGAACAGCCACATTTTTTCCCAGCAGCTTGACTCCTGCCACCCCTGAATTTAAAGGCTGAGCTTGCCGACGCTTTCAGCCGCTACACATTCAAACCTCCGTCTGCTTCCCTTTGGTGACCCCCATGAAGCCGGGCTCCCCAAATCCCCCCGCCCAGCCCCGCTCCCCTCTCCCTGGGGTACACGTGGAGCATCTTACCCCGGAGCAGAGCACAGCCAAACAGCCAGAGGAGTGGACGGACGGACGGAGCTGGCATCTTCTCGGTGCCCTGTGGCTCTGCAGCCCCGCTACGGCTCTGTCCATCCCGGGAGGGACGAGAGGGTGAGGAGCGATTTGCCTGCCTGGGCTGACTCTCCCAGAGCTTCCTGTTAAAGAATAGAAGGAAACGGGCTGAATCCACAGGGGAACTGTGTTTTTTAGCCCATTATGGTCGGAGAGGATGTGAGCCATCGCTTACCGACGGCAAAGGAAACCTCGCCATCGGTTTGGTGGGGAATTGGGCTCTGATAGAGGGGGAGGGTGGTGGTGATGGGGGGTCTGCCTTGCTTTGGGCCTCAACAGCCTCTTTATGGTGCTTGGGATTTTGGGGAGACGCTGTTTCCAGGGAGGGTGGGCACCCCAGGGCAATCCGCTCAGCGTCAGCCGCGAGGGGCTGCAGCGGTCCCTCCTGGGCAGGGGGTTGCTGGAGGAGCTGGTTCTCCCCTCCCACCCAAGAGGGGATTTCTTAACATCTCCTGGAGGGATTTGGAAATACTTGCTCCTCGTGGGGCCAGGGTAACTCAGCAGCTGGTGCTGCCCCGTGGCCCGCACCTCCTCGTGCAGCTCCAGTGAGGCTGGGCTCCAGGACGGGCTGACTTTGGGGTGCTCGTTGTTGGGGAGCAGCAGCATCCTTCCCCGCAGGGTGTACACCATATTGCAGGCTCCGACTTGGGTAACGGGAGGAACTGGAAAAATGGGCTGGTCCTGCCCCCCATCCATCCCAAGAGGTTTGGGGTGTTCGGTTTCTTGGTCCCAACCGTGTGATGCATCCTGTCTGTCTGTCTGTCTGTCTGTCGCCTGCTGCCATTGTTTGAAATTCAGAGCTCACAAGTTGCCCTGTGCTGGATGGGAGTGGGTGTTTGAAGTGGGGGAAGGAAGGGTCTTAGTGTCCCCATGTGGGAAAGATTCCTGTGTCTGCCCATCTCGGAGGATCCATAGAATCACAGAATGGTTTGAGTTGGAAGGGACCCTACAGATCATCCAGTCCCACCCCCTGCCACGGGCAGGGACACCTCCCACTAGCCCAGGTTGCTCAAAGCCTCATCCAGCCTGGCCATGCGGGTGTTCAGGATGCAAATCCATGAGACTGGGGCATTGTCACCCCTTCTGGGAGCCTGGCCTGACCCACATGCTGGACATGGAGCTGGGGACACCGTCACTCCGTGCTGGGGTGGATGCACCCCCAAAGCTTGTGGTCCAGCCCAGCCTCTGGTCACAGCCCCTTCCCTGGGTCCTGGCTCAGGGGCTAATCCAGCCCCCGCCCCCCCCAGCCCCCGGAAAGCCGCAGAGCCTCGGCTGAGGGCAGCAGATCTGCTCCTTCACGGAGCGCACCAAGGGAGCGTCTGATGCTGCCACATGGTCCTGACTTTCCGCGGCTGGGAGACAGCAGCAGGGAAGGAGGCAGAGATCCCCCGTGCACTGCACAGCTCCTTGCGTTTCGCTGGGTGTCTTCAAACACCTCCAAACCCCAAGAAAACCATCACACCAAGAGCAGCCAGCATCACACAGCAGCCTTTGGTTTTACAAAACCCCTGGCAGCGGGCTCCCCGCCCCATTTTTTCTCTCTCTCGCACAGATGTGATGCTCAGAGATTATGCTGTAGATTAAGGTTTTACCAAATCCTGAAATGAATGCAAATTCCCAGCAGCTCTAATGTGCGGCCAAATCTGCCGAATGCTCGGCTGGATGGGGGAAGAGACATTTCCCATCCCATGCTCCCCACGCGCAGGAAAGACGGAGCCCAAATATTCCCCCCAGCTTGTTTGCTGAGAGCCCCCAGGTAAGAGCAGCGTTGTTTTGGGATGGAAAGATGCGGAGACGTGTTTGTTAATGGCTTTGCAGGCACAAAGCTCTGAAGGATCCATATTTTCTCCTCCGAGATGTGCTCGGGGTCACCCTGGAGGGTCAGACCCCATGGCATCCCCAGCCCAGGGGGACGGTACCCAATTTTGTGCGGGGGTAAATGCTGCTGGCCTCGAGGGCATCCCACAGCTTTGCTCGCATGGCCGCCGTGCTGGGGAGAGATGTGCAAGCACCGACCCAGCGCTGGCTCCTGCCTGATACTCTGAGTAGGTCCCAGGGTCTGGGGCTTCGCTGTCGACTCACACCGCTGCCGGCGAGGGTCCGCTGAGCCCGGAGCGTTGTGTGGACACGCTTTGTTGGGCTGCGCAAAGAGCTCATGTGCAGAAGGGGGATTTTTTTTTTTTACACCGATTTCTTAACCGCATTAAATTTTTCCACCAGGTTGGTGGAAGGAGGGAGGTTTCCTGCAGTTAGGCAGCCGGGGGTTGCGTGTGTGCAGCCGGCGGGGCGGTAGGTGCTTTCTCCCCGAACAAAGGGGTGCTTGTCTTGCAGCGGGCGAGAGGAGGGTTTTTTTTTCTGGCGAGGGTGTGTGACAGTGAGGGAGGGGACGGCAGCGCTGATGTGGCACCAGTGAGGTAAGGGAGCACCTCTCCTGCCCCAGGATGAGCACATGCTTCCTCCTTGTCCCCGGGGAACCCCAGGGGGTGTGGGGCCGAGGCGTGACGTGGCAACTTCCGAGGTGAGTCCGGCTGCACCTACACCCAGAGAACCATCCTGGA
>NW_010141404.1:1295-1539 GCF_000699245.1 Pterocles gutturalis | reverse complement strand
ACCCCCCTGTCACCTCCCCCTGTCACCCCCCCCCATTTTGGGGTCCCCAAGGCCAGTCCCATGTCCCCACAGATGTCCCCAAGGCCACCTTGAGGTCCCCCCAGATGTCCCCAGGATTGTCCCCAAGGCCACTCTGGGGTCCCTGGGGACAAGTTTGGGGTCCCCAAGGCCACTTTGGGGTCCCCACGGTTGTCCCCACGGTTGTCCCCATGGTTGTCCCCAAGGCCACTTTGGGGTCCCCGCG
>NW_010141404.1:851-1167 GCF_000699245.1 Pterocles gutturalis | reverse complement strand
TTGGGGTCCCCACGCCTGTCCCCCCGGTTGTCCCCATGGGTGTCCCCAAGGCCACTTTGGGGTCCCCACGGTTGTCCCCACGGTTGTCCCCACGGTTGTCCCCAAGGCCACTTTGGGGTCCCCACGGTTGTCCCCAGGGTTGTCCCCACGGTTGTCCCCAAGGCCACTTTGGGGTCCCTGGTGACAAGTTTGGGGTCCCCATGGCAAGTCTAGTGTCCCCACAGATGTCCCCAAGGCCACTTTGGATTCCTTGGGGACAAGTTCGGGGTCCCCATGTCCACTCCTGTGTCCCCAAGGTCACTGTGGGGTCCCCACA
>NW_010141404.1:0-413 GCF_000699245.1 Pterocles gutturalis | reverse complement strand
GTGTCCCGTCGTGTGTTCCCAGGGTCACTTTGTGGTCCCCACGGTTGTCCCCATGGTTGTCCCCAAGGCCACTTTGGGGTCCCAGGTGACAAGTTTGGGGTCCCCAAGGCCACTCTGGTGTCCCCAAGGCAAGTCCCATGTCCCCCCAGATGTCCCCAAGGCCACTTTGAGGTCCCCAGGATTGTCCCCACAGATGTCCCCAAAACCACTTTGGGGTCTCTGGGGACAATTTTGGGGTCCCCAAGGCCAGTCCAGTGTCCCCACAGTTGTTCCCATAGTTGTCCCCACAGATGTCCCCAGGGTCACTTTGGGGTCCCCAAGGTCACTCCCTTGTCCCCAGGATCACTCTGGGGTCTCCATAGTTGTCCCCAAGGCCGCTCCGGGGTCCCTGGGGACAAGTTCGGGGTCCCCAT
>NW_010141403.1:19695-31455 GCF_000699245.1 Pterocles gutturalis | reverse complement strand
GTCCTTTTCAACCCAGGCCATTCTGTGAAATATTCACCCACAGGGAGACGGGTATTTTAGTCCTTTAGTGATCACCTCTGTGTATGCATTTTGGAGCACTGGTTCTGGAATTTCACCTATATGCTTATTGTGAGGTCACTTGATACACTTTTCTGACAGTGCATACGTAGGATTCAAAGATGCTGATAGTCTTTTGTGCAGGGTACATATCTAACTAAACTCTGAGGAATTATTTGCAATTTGTTTTTAGTTTTGAAAGCTGTTCTTTTACCTGCCCTGTGAACTTGTTACCACACAATTTGCACGTCTGAAAACTAATTTTTCCTATTCTGCCAGTTCATCTAATGAAAGATATTTACCTACAGAGCTTGCACATCCTGTCTTTACACCATAAATTACAGCAACTACTAACAGAAATAATGGCATGTGTTCCTGACTTGACAGCATCCCTCCTGAAAATTCATGAAACTACACCAGAAACATAAAACAGAGGAGTATCATCATTAAAAACAAAGGGTGTGTCACATGGAGAAACAAAAGAGAATATAATTTGCAGCCAATTTTCCAGTGTTATAATGAATTGTTTCTCCATTGAATTTAGGACAGCTTTTGTGGAAGGACATTAAATACAATAGTAGGCAATGTGCATGACAAACAGTGTAGAGCACAAACCAATTTATTCTTATAGAGGGTCAAGGTTTGTGTTTCAACAAAAGAATTGGGAACTGGGAAGCAAGGCTTTAGGAGACTGTGGCAAAAATTTTGAAAGAGAAAAATTCTACCTCTGCTATGGAATTACAGATACTCCATATCCCACTGATAGTATGTTTTGCTGCCTGCCATCAGTTCTAGGTTTTGCAAATACACAAGTACTTCATGTTAGTTGAGTCTTACAAATTGTGTCTGTAATTCAGCAACTAAGATGGATTATTCAAGATTTCTACCATTTATCTAGGAATAAGTTTTCAGTCACATGTAGCTAGCAACTTTTGTCATGATGTATGAGCCAAGATGAAACTCAGCAGTTTGCCTGATCATGCTGGCTCTGTACTCTTAAAAGGACTTCAAATAGCAGTACTCCTGTTAGCAATTTAGATTATGAAATGCAAGGATGACTGTGCCATAAAAATGTTCTTTTAACAGAGTTTTTTATTTTTGCTAGCTATAAATATGTTTGAAAAATAAGTGTTGTAAAAGATTTTCCCTATGACACGCTAGTGCCCGGGCAGGACGGAGTACCAAAAAACATCTAACTCATATTTCCAGTAGCTACTGGAAATCAAAAGAAAAGACACCTTTACCATATGTCTGAATAAACGAGCTATTTTCCCCCCAAGATTTCACCTGAATATTTGTGTTGATAGTCACATTATTATAAAACTACACTAACATAAAGCTTCTGAAGAACGAGGTTTAACTTGAAGGCATTTTATTGTTTAGTGCAGCTGTTATTGAGATAAAATCATTATCAGAACAAATACTGTACAGTGAAAAATCTTGCTTCAGACTTTTTGCTTTAATACAAAGAATGAGATAGACAGGACAAGACAAAAAGGGCACAAATTTAAAACCAGTAATTTCCATCTTAACACAAGAAAACACTTCTTTTACTGTGAAGGTGGTCAAATGCTAGGACAGGTTGCCCACAGAGGTCGCAGAATCTCCATGATTAGAAATATTCAAAACCCAACTGGACACAGTTCTGAGCAACCTGCTGTAGCTGCCCTTGCTTGAGCAGGGGGGTGGACTAGCTGGTACCAAGAAACACTGGCAAACCTCATCTGTTCTGTGACTCTGACTGTAGGAAGGAAGGTCAATTATTCCTTGTTGACCAAGGTCTATTAGCCAGAAGAGCAGTAGCAACATAGCAAGGGTCAAAAAGTCTAATATGAGTAACGTGAAAACAACAGTCCTGCACTCTGACAAGCTGAGAATGCAGCTTTAGAGAAAAACCCCCTATTTTAGGAATATGAAAGTCTGAAAAAACTCTGCTCTGTCACAAAGAACCTAACCCAAAGTGAATGCTATCATGAGGAGTTAGCCATGTGAATATTCATTCACGGATTACTAACTCCTTTAATACTTTTGGAATAATAGAACTCAGAATTCATTAAGATTTGGTTATAAAATGTTGACTTTGGAAATATGAGGAAATGGTAATCAGAGTATATTTTCCCCAGAATACTCCACATTGTATTATATTGTACAAAAAGCAAGTATAGAAAAGCTGATACTTCATCTGTCATTTTTCAAGGAATTGGAGTAAAGAACATTATTTGTCAGCTATAATGTGAATTTCTCATTTCCCCTTCACTGAATTTCAGAAGCAAAGCACTGCATCGAAACTGAAGTGGTCTCCAGGTAAAGTGTCTTCTGAGAAAATGGTGCTCTAAATACAAATTTGGAAAAATACTAGAGAGTTCTCAACTCTAAGCTGGGTAGTTTCTCACCAAGCCTAGATGATGGTTTATTTATTTGCAATATGCTAAACCTTTTGTATTAAACACAAGAAAAGCAACCAGGAAAGTATATTGCACAAGACAGTGCTTTCTCAATCTCTGAAGTTGTTGTGGTGATAAAGATTTTTTTTTCCCTTCTCCTATTTTACTTGTCTATTATTACCAGCAAATTTGAAGTCTTCTGCAAATTAAATTATTTATGTCCTTTTGAAATAACTGATCTCTGTATTATAAGAAAATATTGACTGCCAAATATTACTCATTCATTTTTAAGCTTGTCTTCAAGCTGTAAAGAGACAAGCATTTACCTACATCATATGAAGCTTTCACATAGCTTCATTTTTGTCTATCTTATTCCATGGAAGAGTAAATCTCCAGCTGGGACCAGCACAAATGCTAATACGTGATACTATGGAGCATTGTCACTGGAAATTCCAGAAAAATCAGCTCTCAGGCCAAAATAATCTGTATCCACATTAAGGATGATAGAAATGTTTGGACATCTCCTGGGGCTCCTCTAACAGCTTCCTGGCATTGTAAAAGGAATTATAATCACAAGGGATAAAATTATGATTGACAGGAATTTTTTATGCAGAGATAATGTAGACCTTAGAAAACTGGGTGTTCATCTTAAATAGCCTCAGCCTCTGAAAACTTAGTTCTCTTCTGAACTGTGTGTCCTCTTTAAACACCTCCATCGCAACTTATCCCATTCTGAGACAGGTGTTTAAGATGAGCCAGAACAAACCCCCTTCTATGGCTGTGTGTTTGTCATCACATTATATAGAGAGCAAAGATGACTACCAGAAACAAGGTGTAAAACACTTGCTAGGGTTAGCTGAGTTGAATCCACTCTCAGGACATAGTTATGGGAGAAATACAGCACATGGGAAAAAATGTCATTATATTGGGGTCTGGCCTTTTTAGACATCTTTACTTTTTCTTTTCACTAGTACTAGTGGACCCAAGAAACAGGACTTCGATTTAGTCTTGAGCTCTCCATTATTATTTGGACTATTTCACATACCACTTCAACAGTAGCCTCTATTACTTAAAATTCTGCATTTAAAAACTGTACAGGAGAGAGAGATTCTGTTTTAGGAAACAGTATATTAGAATGCTACATTAAAAAACAAATCTCTCCTTAAATACCTAAAACCCTCAAAGTCTTTGTAATGGCACAGTGCCAACAAAAATAAAGGGACTTACCACTGTAGTGACAGATAAAGCAGGAAAATTACCACATCTGTTCCTAAAGCAATCTTAAAGAATCTTCATGTCTGAAAAAAACCTAGTAAAAGTCAGCAGTGCTGGAGCTATTGAAGTAATTTCCAAACAGTTCCAGTTAAAAACAATATTAATGCAAATACAGAGCCATTGTATTGTATCATTTGAAAACATTCCTTGCTTTCACTCCTCTGTTTTCATGTTTCTGTGATGACTTATTTCAGTTGTTTATCTGTAGGAATGTGGTGTTACTTGAGTCTGAAAACAAGAGCTTCTACTGCTGGAGCTAAACAATGAGGTTGATTAACTTGGAGGGGTTAAGCCAGGCTAGATATTTAGGGAGGGACAAAAAGACCTGTGTCATAACTGGTAGTGCAGATCTGACATAGTACATGCTATTAGCAAATAAACATACAACAAAAGGATCATTTGTCATACAGGCCTTAAATTGCCAGAGATACTCCTGGTTTTTAACTGTATCTGTCTCACATTCACATTCAAAATCAGCCTATTTTTAGCAGGAAACAGTAATGGCAAATTCATACTTTAGTTTCCCAGGAGTCAGAGGCACTGGGGTACAGCTTTCCTGCTGTGGAAGAGGACAGTTCACCATGTGCTCTTCAAGAGAGCACCACAGCCCAACATTTGAAACTTGAATTTACCCAAGGGTCTGACTTTCATTTATGGTGACACTGTCTTGTCATACAAGGGAACAAACCAGGTTTGAAAGGGAACAGACCCCTGTATTCTGGCTATACTACAGAACCCCTCTGATTGACCAAGGAGGAATACAGTGTGACTGGGAGAAAATCAGAAATTATACTTCAAGTGAGAGTGATAGAAGGAAACAGGATCTTCTCTTTGGTTTGCTAGTTGCGTGGACAGCTAGAAATCCTAAAACATAGGGCATATGTTTTTCTGGACTTATTACCTGGGAGCAAATAGTTATTTCCAAGTTAATGGTGCTTATGTATTTGTATTAATATAAATTAATAGCATCTTGAAATCAAATACTTATTCCCATAGGTCTGGGAGATGGAGTTCAAAAACTACACTAATTGTCCCCAACTTCCTGGTTTAGGATAAGCAAAGAAAGGAAAAAAGAAGGAAAAAATATTCCTGAAGGAAATTCCTTGTAGTATTTTAAGATTGTTGGAGTCCTGATGTCCAAAATGTCTTACACAAATGACAGTTGTATTTCTAGCCATACACCTAGAAATACATTGCTTCACAATCATATAGCTCTGAGAGTCCCTGCTAAGTAGCTTGTGCGCTTAAAGAGACAAAGCAGTTTTAGACTACAATCTCTCACGGATTGCCACTTCTATGGGAACAGGGTACCTAAAAGTACTCCTGTATATTCTGAAATCTCTTGTAAGGTCCAGAAGCTGGGGAGATAACCAACAAGGGGAAAAAGTTAATGCTAACACAAATCAGATAATAACCACTCTCCTGCTTCTGTTATGTAATGTACTATCATTAGGTGATGAGTGAAGAGAGAAGGTATTAGTGCCAAAAAAAGAAAGAAAATAGAATAGATTGGCATTGTATGAGAAGGAGATTGACACTGTTTAAATCCAGGATACAACTTCACACTGACTGATTTATTTACCAAAAGATAGATACTATTGAGTTGATTTAATTTAAATCTTCTTCCTTCACAGGCAATATCAATAAAACCTTTTTAACCACCTGTCCCCACCTGAGGAACTTTCTCCTCCACTTCATATAGAATGCTTGGCTCTGGGTCTCCTTGCAGAAAAATAATGGCTATTAGGTGACAAGGTCTAACAGAAAAACACCACTCAGAGATGTGGAACCAGGTACACTTAAAACTTCTATAACTCTTCTGTTACAACCACCTGCACTACCTTTTATATCAGTGTCCCAATGCTTGATTTCCAGAGGCATGTGATCTTTGTATTGTTCTGTCCCACAGCTAATGGAGGTGGCACATTCTCATTTTTGAGAATTAACTTAGGTGACTAAATAATACAGATATTTGATAGCCTGGTATTAAGTAATATTTTCCCCAAAGCAACATTTAAGTACTTAAAAAATTTTGGCCTTAAAATATGGTATAGATTATCAGTGGTGACAGCCTAATATGAAATCTAATTATTACAGCTGTGTAACAAAGGTAGTGAGGGACTTAAAAGTACAGATTAAATACTATGTTGAGCAAAATGTCCATGGTCTACCAAAGACATAAGCTATCAGATACCTGTAGAATAGCATGCAGAAAGCAAACAAAGATATATAATCTGTACTGAACAGAGATGCTGAAGTACATGTATTCAACATATAAAGTAATTCCAAAGTGCAGAATAGGAGATGATAGCTAGAGGAACATGTACAATGTATGAGTTACTAGTTAAAAAGATAAAAGAAGCTGGAGTTTGCAGCCTTTGAGTTCAAGAAATCAAAGAGGTGGATCTGTTTGCATGGGGCTTGGTCACAAACACAGAGTGTACCATACTGCCCCGAATGAAATGCGGGAAATCCAATACTGAGTAAACCCACATACCTGGGCACTGCAAAGAATCTGGAACCCAGAAGTTGTGGGATGAGGAGCTGTTGCAGTGACTGAGGAGACTCCACGGTGCAGCGGCAGATTGTGGTCCCTGGAGAGCAGTAGCAGCCAGGGACAGAGCAGCTTGTGGCCAGTGACAGTCAGGCTCTGCAAGCAGCCATGAACATGAAACATCACCCTGTTACTTATGAAAAAACACTGCTGCACATGCATGGGTCTTCCATTTTTGTACTACTTTATACTTTCTAAAGCTTAGTGCAAATTCTTCTTCCATAGAAGGTGTATGGAAAACACCTAACATTTAACTATTAGAAAAACATAGTAAAGGGGAGAACAGTACAGTGACACAGGGGACAGACAAGAGTTAAGGAAGGGAAGGAGACATAGCAAGAAGCTGACTAAAGCAAGCAGTAACATACCATTCAGCTAACAACAGTAACAAGAGGTGCCAGTCCTTTACTCTCTAGAAGCAGAAATAAATCTATTTACAGCATTTATCAGTAATGTTTGAAATCTATAATACCTAATAGACTAATAGATCTGAAAAGTCATTAATGGTGTGGAGGAAGCTTACTTCCTAAAAGTAATCTGCATGAACATTAGAGCTAGCCAGAGAATGGATAATCTTGTCCGTGCAAAAACTGATATTATATCCTCAAATTATATGAAAAGCATAAATTCAGATTTTTTGCATGAAAATAAATGTCAATAAGCCTCTTCATAGGTCTCTTTCAATGTTTTTGCATGAAGTTTCTAAACTAAAAATGTTTATTTCAAAAATGAAAGAAGGAAGTTATTCAGGGTTTTTTTTTCAGGATTACATCAGTAAAATTCCTGGAAAAATATCTAGTTGAACTATATTTTGCTAAGGGACAACTATTGAGAAATTTTTTAGTAAAGCTCTAACTAGCACCAGAAGTTAATGGTGTGGAAAGTAATGAAATAAAGCAACTATTCCATCTTCCTACCTTTCCCTTCAGCTAGTAAAAAAAACTAAACAATTTTATCTATTGTATCTAGACAATAAAAGGCTGTTCCATTACAGGAATGATTTGGTGCAGATTTTTTCTTGTTCTAAGGCTGCAAGGGCTGTGATAAATCCCATGTATTTTTTATAAGAAATAGTTGTTGACACCAAATATGTTGATTGCACTAATGGTTCTGGCATAACATTTATGTGAGAGGGTTACAAACTTGTAAAGCAAGACTGTCACAGCAGTCATCTGTTCAAAGAAAGGACTCATCTGGAAGAACACGGTACTTAGACAAGAAGGGCCTTTGAATGTCCAAGGCAGATGAAAAGGGTCCCTTCCAGGCCCTGCTTACCAGAAGACAGACATCCCTATTAACAAGCAGCATATAAACAGAATGGGAGGAAGTATCTTTCTCATTCCCACCACCTATGAAGAGGGAAAAACTTGTAAGATTGTTTTCTGAAAAAAAATATTCTGAAATACCATATGAAATACTTCTAAAAGCAACCAGCAGACATTTGAAACCTCCAAAAGTTAACACAAGTGCTGATCATATTACTTTCCTCCTCACTGTAAAGGAGGTTTAGTAATTTAAGGGCCCACTAGTTTGCTTTCCTTTGTTTTACACCTTCAGTCCCTTTCTTTTCTTTCTGTTTGTGCCTAGAAGTTGCTGCTTCCTTTGAGGTGTCATGGTTTAGGCTCAGCCAGCACTAAGCACCACACAGCCACTCACTCACCCCTCCTCAGTGGGGTCAAGACAAGGAAAGAGAGGGATCACTCACCAATTACGGTCACAGGCAAAACAGACTCGACTTGGGGGAAAAAATCAATTTAATTTGTTACCAATCAAATTAGATTAGGATAATGAGAAAACAAAACCAGATCTTAGAAACACCTTTCTCCCCACTCCTCTCTTCTTCCCAGGCTCAACTTTGCTCCAAATTTCTCTACCTCCTTCCCCCCCCAGCAGCACAGGGGAACAGGGAATCAGGGTTGCGGTCAGTTCATCACATGTTTCTGCAGCTCTTCACCCTTCAAGGGGAGGACTCCTCACACTCATCCCTTGCTCCAGTGTGGGGCCCCTCCCACAGGAGACAGCACTCCATGTACTTCTCCAACATGAGTCCTGCCCACACGATACAGTTCTTCACTGACTGCTCCCGCATGGGTCCCTCCCACAGGGTCACAGCCTGATTCTGGCACACCCACCTGCTCTGGCATGGGGTCCTCCATGGGCTGTAGGTGGATCTCTGCTCCACCATTAACTTCCATGGGCTGCAGGGGGACAGCTGCCATCTCACCACAGGCAGCACAATCTCTGCTCCAGCACACCTCCTCCCCCTCTTTTTTTTTCACTGACCTTGGTGTCCGTGTAGGCAGTTTCTCTCGCATCCCACTCCTCTCTCTGATGTCAGTTTGACAGTTTTTCTTTTCCCCCTCTTAGATATGTTTATTACAGAGGTGGTACCCACCATTGCTGATTGGCTTGGTCTTGGCCAGAAGCAGGTCTGACTTGGAGCTGGGGAAGCTTCCAGCAGCTTCTTACAGGAGCCACCCCTGTAGGCCCTCCCCCCACTACCAAAAGCCCACCACACAAACCCAACACAGAAAGGCAGGTTAAAAACTGTGTGCAATCTAACTGGAAATAACAAGTGAGATTAAACTCACCCAAAGCAAATTCTATTAATAAAACTGGTTTTTGAAGACTGGGCAAATTTCCATAAGTCTTTATAGCTAAAAAGAGAAAATAAGATTGCAGAAGGTCTGTAAGAACCAGTATGATAACTTAATATAACTAGTATCACTTAACCTCTATCAAACCTGATAAGGACATGAAGCTTAGGGTAACTAAAGCATATGCTAAATCATATTGATTTTAATGGTGTTTATGTGTCTGGTAGGCACGGTTAGCTTTAACAGCCCCTTCATTGCTCAGGAAAGTAACTATTGATATGCCCATTTCACTGACTAGTGTAGATCCTTGCTAAACAATTGAATAATTTACAGCACTCAAAGCACAGAGGTCTGGCTATAGCCCACTGAACTAGACTAAGGCATACTTTGGTAAAAGAAAAACTTTCAGGGGAGCTTTGAGTCACAAGAGCTCCAGCCAGCCCTGAACACACATGTTAAATCCCATTTAACATGTGTTAAATGCATTGCAGTGGGGTTGTGTTCTTTCAGAAGTTAGTGTACAATGAGAAGAATCACTTTATATATTATCATACATGTCAATCTACCCATTCAGAAGATGTCATCCTAAGGGTTGGAGTCCTATTGAAAATAAATTGAGTATAACTGTAAGAAATTAATAGTAGGATGGCCTCAAAAATTACTCAGATGTATTTAAGTAGCGTTCTGTGAAAGCTTGAGAGTTCAAGTAACAATTCATTTTCCCAACTTATGCTGTTCTTGTTGCAGTATAAATAATGCCTTAATGATGAAGTAATTTCTCACCTTTTTCACCTTGCTCAGTTCCCTCTCACACCCACCCACCTTACTGTTTTCATTTTCCTCCCACCCTTCATTTCTTCCTTCCCTTTTCCCAAGGGTATCTCATTCCTTCCTTTCTCTTACTTATCCTTTCTTCATTTCAACATCTTTCAGTCTGTGGAAGAATAAATATTTAGTTTCATAGGAAATTGGAAAGGCACAAGAACAGCTATTTCTCTTAACAGGGAGGTGGTGGACCATATCTGCAGCAAACTAATCTCTGGGAGTCTAACAATCACTTCTTGGAAAAAGCCCGAGTTTCCTATCTGCCAGTCCCACTCTAATCTTGTGTTCAAGAGTTCTTTGCACAACCAAAAGCTAACAAGTACACAAACTTTGTAACAAGACCTTTGAAAAGCTTTCACTGCAATATTTGGCGCAGACTTAGGGACTTTGTTAGGTAATGAAGGGAGCCTCCATTGTGAAGGATGACGTTACTTAATGATCAGATGAAAACAAGGAAATATGTTTTTCCCCCACAGAGTAAAGGCATATTACTGCATGTTGCTGTATATAATGCACTCATTGAATTACAATCCTATCCCCCTGAATTACAAAGCCTATCGTCCCTCTAAAAAATAACCAACACTTGAAAAAAATGTCCATGCCCAGTGCTAGAAGAATGTAACCATATAGAAGCAATTTCATAGATACAGCTCGTTTGTTAAGTAGATATTGACCTGGTTATTTGTAAATTAGTTCTAAAATAGCATCATTCTGGTTTTAGAAGCTAGATAAGGAGAACAGAGATATTTTCTTTTAACAAATAATATTAAGAGGAGCTTTGGTGGTACTTAGTGAACTGCTACAGAATCTGCTTTACAGTCAGTTGATTGAACACTAAGCAATGAAACTGTGTTTATGCACATGGTTCCTTCACTTGATTACATTGTTCAAGCAAACACAATCGCAGCAAGATTAACTGCCTCCTGAGATAAGACACCAGGCTCAGCCAAAAGCAGCTGTTAAAAGTTTCATATCTGTTTCACAAGCAATTAACTGTTTTTAAGTAAACAATATCTTCTACAGAAGGGGTGGAGGATAGCTTGTTCTGCATGAAATAAGAGGCAAATTTTGATTTCTTTTAATATGGTTTCATTTGAATAGCTATTTTTATTTTGAAAGCATTGACAAGGCACAATACTTTTACTTATAACCTGTTTTACCACATGACAGACCTACAGCACCTTGTCTCCCTCTCTTCTGCTGCAGGAAATCCAGTGTATATTTCTTATGTTACAGGAAATATCTTTAAGTTAAATGATAGCTCCAACTAAGAAAGACTTTCTGATATAGTACAGCAAAAATTATTTTAGTGAAGAGCCTAAGTCCTTAGAAAGACTTCTTGCCCACTTATTCTTTTGTTCTGTGTCTCATCTGCAGTCATCTCTCTCCTTTCTTTGTTATCAGCTGTGATGAAAGAGATACAAGAACCTTCAGTATCTATACAAAAGTAATGTTCTCCTGTTGGACCTGTCCTTTCCCTTAATGTAGCCTGTAGAGGGTCCATGTTTCTCGAACTTCTCTCCTTCAGTTCTACTTTGGAGGTAATGTTTGATATAATCTCAGTTGTACACCTCTTTATTCCCCTACTGTTTCTTGGTCTGAGTAATTCTCAGTGCTTTAAAAGCAAGTGACACCATGACTTAGCTACCGTTCATTAATACAATTAGATATATTATCTGTTAGATTCTGATTAATCACTAAGTAGATCTCCAGAAAATTTAATTTTAAGAGAAGCACGGACTGTTTCTATTACTTCTTCAAGCCACCTTGTACAGCTGGACATGGTGCAGGTATTATGAAGCAGTACAATCATATATGTTTTTCCTAGCCAGCTTATCAGTTTTATTATTGCAGGAGGAAAAAATAGCAGCAAAATAATGTCCTAATTATTGGAGAAAAGATTGAATATTCTGACAGTACTGATCCGGAGAGCTGAGACATAAAAAAATATCTGAAACATGAACCACCAGTGGGGAACGACATCTCATAATCACTCACCTTTTAAGGAAGTTCCTCAGTTGGGAGTCACAGCAAGATTCATGACACCTTTATGGACAGCCTGGTTCAG
>NW_010141403.1:17472-19664 GCF_000699245.1 Pterocles gutturalis | reverse complement strand
AAGGCTGAGACACATTACTGTAATCCACAGTAAGCATCAACAATTGTTTCTATTTCTTCTCATAATAAACTACAGTACTGTCTAATTTAAATTGTAAATTTTAATTAGCAAAGAAAGCAACAGTTAGTGTGTTTGTCAAGAATCCTGGGACACTGTCACAAGACCAGAACCATAACAAGAGAGACTGATTAATGAAAAATAAATATAATAAATCAACACAGAATAACATACATTGGTGGTTCCTACTCTATATTTGTCACTTAAGATTACAAGGTGAGAAGACTTATTATACATACTTAGTGAGCCCCGTTACCTTCATCTGAACCCTAAAATTCAGGGCCAGTAACTAACTCAGTGAGTGCTTGCTTCTTCCAGTCCTTGAAAGCCTAAAAACAACAGCAGACACTGAGGATATTAGTGTGGTGCATATAACAGAACAGATGAAATTGTTTATTTACTTATCACTTAATAATGGAAACCCATGCTTTAAGTTATTACAGAATTAATATTTTATGGGTAGGAAAAATATTAACACTAATTTGAGCTTCATATAAGAATCAAGTGCACTTTATATAAATGATTTCTAATATGAATAAGAGCTTCCTAGATACAAAGAAATAAATTTGTGATGATGCTAATACATTATTAAGAGAATTGAATATGAGGTTTTAAATAAAAAAGGAATTAGCATTTTTAACAAAACTAACTGTAATAGTCTGAATTAGTCTTCAAAGGCCCCTTAAAAACAGTGGAAACTATAAGCAATCTCACAGTATCAATCTCTTTTCACATAGAATGTTTTTAGGTATAGATCACCACTGGAATTACTGTTGAATTAAGCCCATTTATAAGAGTTTTATCAAATTAGTACTATTTATTTACATATGTAAGAAAAAAGGAGAAGTAACTTAACTTAAAGTATGGTTTTCAGCAAGTGAAACTGGTGCAAAAAGCTGTACAAGGAAGCAGCAAGGGCCAGCAGCTCCCCAGGGGACTAGAAACCAGACACAGCAGCACAGCTAGGAGAACAGGGACCTCCATCAACCAGAGCCCAGCCCCACTATACCTGAGGAAAAGCAAACAAAACAGGCTGAGAAAAAGCAACTAGGAATCCCCATCCTCACACATGCCCCTAAAGATGATGACACAGATCCAAAGTCAAGTTGAAAATCCATACCAGGTTCAGACCTACAAAGGGTAACAAGGACAAAGCATCTTGGGGACCAAGTCTGAAGTCAAGCTAAACCCAAGACCAAAAAGACACAAGCATAGCAGGACTGGAACTACAGACCAGCAGCATACCTACAGACTAGCTCTATCAAAAAGTGAATATCCAAGGCTGAGCTAAATAGAGCTCCTGGGTGGAAGGGGTGAGTGGAGGCAGCAGGTGAGGCTGGTCAGGGGAATTGAGGTCTGTTAATTCGCTCAAGGCTCTGACAATTTGAAAACACTCTTGCTTCCCCTGAGAGCAGATGATTTACTAATATTTACATAGCTGTTCTTTTGCCTCTTCTTGACAGACTTGCCAAGGTAAAAAGTTAAAAAGAAAGCATCTGTTTCAAAATTGCAATTTGATCACAGAAGCTTGAAATACATCCCCAAACATTCTTCATGTCGCATTTAAGTTCACCATAGTTTGTCTCCAAGTTCCTGAAGTGAATGATATTTAAGTGATTTTCAGCTTCTCTTTTACTCTGTATAAGCTGGACTTAAGCTGTCAGATCAAACAGACACGGGGCTGTTCATGTTTCCACTCATCAACAGAGCAAGAGTACACTGAATCAGGGAGAAAACAGAGGGCATGTCAATGCCAAAGAATGAGCACCAAGCAGAGATGCTAGTTTGGATTCTGGAAGCAGAATGGAGACATCAGTACAACAGTTCTTCCCAGCTAATTACTCTTGCCGAGCATTGCTTTTGAGTAATGTTAACTATTCTTATCACAGTGTTGTGCTAACTTTGTAACTTCTTTTGCTACTACTAGCTTCTTTCTGCAGCACAATAGCACACGATATAGCCACACTAAAAATAATAATTAAAAAAAAAGATGGGGGTAATAGTCAAGAATCTGGACCACCTTGTACTCCTGGATGTCCCTATGTTGGATATATAAAGATCCCAGATATGGGGAAGGTATACGTGCAGCATGTTCTGCAAGGCACTTTGGGATATTCTTTAAAATAGCAGTTGGA
>NW_010141403.1:0-17441 GCF_000699245.1 Pterocles gutturalis | reverse complement strand
GAGAACATGCCACATTTATTCAAGGCAGATACTGTGGGGCTCCTGCCATTTTCCAAAGAGTAAACCTAATGGCTGAAGTGAGCACAGGCAGGGAAAAATGTTCTGAGCTGTCACAAGGCTCTAAGGAATGTGATTACATGCTATGCAGGCACAAGTCATGTGCAGAGCCAGCTGTGCCAACAATCACTTGAAAATTAAATTCTAAGAGCAATGGGACCTATGTAGTCTTGTGGTACCTGTTTGAGACAGTACAATTCCTCCAAAATATCCTTGGTTTGTGCAAATACAGTGTTTATGTAGCTGTGGAGTCTCTGAAGAATTGTGTTGCCTTTTTTGTTGCTGTTGTTTAAGATAAATGGATTAAATGTGTCAGGGCCCTGAGTGACTAGGCCTTAACGACCTAATCAACCTCATCTGGGACCCCCATCCATACTCTTTTTGCCCATGGTCCCAGGAGCTCTACTTAAACTCAGGTCTGAGCCTTCAATATTTAAGCTCTACTGTAGAAGGGCTGGTCTCTGCCTTAATACTTGTCTTAGGTGGATATTGTTTCCAGTCCTGACTTATAGGCTGCATCTCTAGTTTCATCTTGTGTTTGTCTTGTCTCTCTGGGGCCTGCTAAATGCTTAATGAGCTCTGTCTTACTGGACCAGAGCTCATCTGTAGTTCTGGTTTGACCTTGGACCTGTACTATTGCCACAACTTGCTGGATAACCTGGATACTTGATCAAACCTGGCTGTTCTATCTGGGTCTGCCTTGCTCAGCTACTGTGGGCATTGCCAGCCTTGTTACTATGCCTCTCTGTCCATTAGGGAACAGCTGCTTCTTGCTGCATTCTGACAAAATGAAGTTTAGCAGCTGTGGAACGGAACTCTGTGGCTTTCAGGCATCTTCAATGACTATGTTTCTATTCAATGTAAAGTTTCCTAATACTACTGTTAGCAATGCCTTAGAGCTCACAGAAATCCCTTTGCTTCTTCTCTTCAACTGCCCTTCAGGCTATTTTTGTTGTTTCTTATTTATGTAATATAGTTTCATATTGCTTCCTAAAGGCATGATTCTTCCTTCCTGTGAAATGAAACATTTCAGAAAACTGAAAACAAAGTACAGCAGAAATGCAGAAAGCTGATGGTGGCTGAGTGTGAGAGATGACACAGCTCTATTCTGTCTGCTTTAGATATGACTATTAAAATACTTGTAGTCTTTTTCCTAGCTGTGCAGGAGTCAGAGTGTGGCTTTCACTGGTTTTACTGTGTCTGAAAGCAATTACAGAGCAAGTGTTTTAGTGAGGATTTCTACTTTATTTGGTGCTTGAGGTAGCCCCTGTTGTTGAATCCTAGGAGTAAAATAATGTCAGGACAATCCATATGGTCCTGGATTACTATGTGAACACTTTGACTTTGTTTGTCTTGTCTTAAAAAATGTGAGAAGGCAAAGGCATGTCATGGAGTACTATGGGCCAAACTGCAACATGAATGTGACCACTCCTGTTGGATCCATCAGGTCCTACTACACTTTATGAGGGAGGCCTCCCAGGCCAGATGCTGTTGTCATAAAGCAGGCTACTGAGGAAAGGGAAGTAATAACATTCCCTTCTCCCCAGTGCAACATTTCTCACCACAGAATGGACTCTTTTTAGTGAGAAGCTGTAAAAATCTGCAAGGGTCAGCTGGCTTGCATTCTAAGAGTGTCAAAAAAGGGGGTTTCCTCTCACCCAAAACCACACAGAAGAAAGAAAAAAAGGCAGGAAGGCAAAAGTAGTATCTTCATCTTGTAGATCAGAAATGCAATGTGAATTAGGAGAGTTGTGTAAAGCCATTCAGGAAGTTCTTAGCAGAAATCCAGGCTGCCTGAGTTCCAGCTTCATGTAGAAAATTTGTCTGTCCTTGCATGCACAGAAGGCTATGTTCTTCTGGAAAGAAAAAAAGAAATTATTTCTGCCTTATGGCTACTACCAGAGAGGATGTTGGCTCTTCAGTAGCAGAGTCTGTATTTGTGGGTGTGAACTTGCTGAGGGATGAAAAAATGAGCTATGGCTGCTGGTTATATGTGCCTGGTGGCCTGGGAGTGGCCTGATGTGGCAGCAGGTACAGTCTAGTCAGGTGGGGATTGGCAGCTGAAACTGCCTCAGCAGCATAATTATGCAAAACAGATCAGATGCTGTTCACAGCATGTGGAAATTATTTATTAACATTCAGACATACTAATGATTATAATCTTAGGTGGTGTTATAGGAAATATTTAGTGATTTAGTCAACCCTGTCTGATTCTACCGGCTACCCTAGAAAGGGCAAGAAAGGAAAATTATATCCTCTTCTTGCCTTCTGGAGACACAAGAGTCTGTTTTCAGTGTAGGACTTGTGTAGCAAGTAAGTTTCTTTTGCATCTGTGTAGAGGAGGATCCTGCCATGAGGCACAATACACTGTTTATAAGGAGATAAGTAAATGCAGTTCTGTAGAACAGGTTTGACTGTGCTCCTTTTTGAAACATAATTAGTTAACTCCTCTCCTGAAAGATAAATCAAATGTTTGTGGGAGTCTTTTGGAGGTTAAAAAAATAGTCTTTTATTAACATAGAAAGGTATTGTTATAAAATGTGCATATTTTTTAAAGTATAAAGTAATGTTTGATTAAGTTGCAGTCATCCAGTGATGAATGCTTTCCCTGAGGGCTGTTGGTGGGAAGGCGTAAGCTTGATCAGAATTATTGGCTTGTTTGAAGCCATGCAATGTGGTGGTGTTGTGTTGTGTGGTGGTGTGCGCTGGAATAGTCTTTTGTTGCTGTGAATTTGCCTTTAATGAGGGAGCAAAATCCTTAGCCTAGTTTAGTTATTCACTTGGTTGTGCATGCTTCCCTTTAAAAGAACTGAACTCCAGTGCCTTAGAGAAACCTAAACTCTTTCTACTAATATAGCCAAAAAGCAAGGTCGTATCTAGCTGCATGGAAGCTAGATAGAGTGATGGAGAAATAGGATAGTTGCATTATTGTGCCATCCTCTCTCTTGTTCTCCTCTTAAACATGTTAGAGGAGCCAAGGTAGAAAATACAGGAGAAGTAGGAAAGGAAGAGAAGGAGTGTGGTAAGGAGAGGTGGATTGGAAATGCCAGAGGAACAGTGAGCAGATTAAACAGATTGAATGAGGGATGATGATGGGAAAGACTACACACTCTTTTTACCTAAGACTAATGGCAAAGTGTCTGGTTTGCTAGCTTTCCCTTTCTGTCTCCATGATGATTACAGCTATGACTGTGCAGAAGGACTGATATTCTGCAAGATGCTGTATGACCTGTCTTCTATAGCTGCTGCTTGGCAAAGATACATATGCTCAGCTGATCTTGGCATCTGTAGACCGTGTCTATAGTTGCTGTATTTGATAACTATTTGGTGCTTTTTAACCTGTGCAACTGCAGATGGATTTGTCAGGCAATCTGAGGAATGCCTGTGCCAGCTGTACTCCGAGGCCTCAAGTGAGACCGCCTAATGTCTCTCAGTGGCTATCCTACTCCAGCACAAGACCCCAGAGTCCCTGTTTTCTCAGTTTGAATTACATGCTTTTGTAGCAAGTGACTGGCTATTAGACAGCCAGGTATGGCATATGGGAAAGTAGATCCCATATTGTTAAAGGTCAGCATCTGCAGAATTTCCTCAAGGAGGCAAAATCAGGAGTATGCCTTACGCAGCTCTTTGCAGGCCTATATCAGCTTTATCATCAAATCTTCAGAGTTTTGAAAAGACCAACTGTTGCACATTAGAAGGCAAGCATAGGTGGCCAATCATCATGTGTTGCTATGGTCTTGCTACTTCTAGCAATTTTCCTATCTCTGTAGTCCTTTTGCTCTGTGTGAGAGCTGTGAGTTAACTGGATGTCATGTTGTACTACTGTGTTGTGTGTTGGCAAACTCTACAGTGGAGTGGGACCACTGGTGCCAATACAGCATTTCCCAGTGAAGCTGTATTTGCATTCCTTGTAAAGTGCTGCTGCTGCCTCTGTAGGATTCAATTTCCTTTCTATTTTTGTATCATTTTCTAAGTCTTTAGTTAATATTAACTGACAGGGCCAGCTGAGAATCTTGGGATTTCCTATTACAGACAATTAAGGAAAATACTAATTCATGTACAGACAGATGCCTTGCGGTAAATTGTACTGCATGAATATCATTGCCTTCACTGCTAATTCTGTTTCCTACTGATTAATGAATCTGTCTTCTACTATAAGGTGCTAGAGGCATGCAGTGGGTTTTCCAGCAAGTAGACTTGTAAAGAAAGCTGCAGAGAAGCTCTAATTAATATTTTTTTTTCTAAAGTATTGCTTTTATGGGCCAGTTGTCCCAAATTGTCCTGTACCTAGAATATATGAGAGCTTGCATTTTATGCGTTTTTAATGGAGCTTGGAGAAGGACCTGGGAGGGGGACTTGCATTCATCAAGGACTTTTTCAGTTCACCTTAGTTATTACCAAGTTGGTGTATGGTTCTATATTAGGTTAGAATTAAGCCTCCTGTTTTTGTTCAAAAGAGATACTGCCATCAGGAAGCAGCAAGACTGGGCTGCTCTGCAAGGTAGGCGAGCCAGGAGCCAAGGATGACAGCAAGGCAGGTAAGTGGCCTCACCAACAGGACTCACAATCCCACAAAGCTTCCAGAATAAGAGCAGAGAAGGGCCAGTAGCAGTAACCAGGGATGGCCACAGTTATTACTAGACAAGTCCATAGTGATGAGGGAAGTCCAAGGTCTAATGAGAAAGCTGAGTAAGGGTTCAGATCAGCAAGCCACACTACACATAGTGAGGCTTACCTGCAACATAGCTCAGGATTAGAGGCTACACTTCAGACCTACTCAGCCAGACCAAATATGGGGGTCTGAACTTAAATGCAGCTTGAAGAGAAATGGAGGACGCCCTGATGAGGCTTCTCACAGCTTTTGTGCACAAGCCTGACTCAGTGTTGCAGCTGAACTCTATCTGAGCTGGCCTTGAGCACAGGGTGCTCACAGGTACAGGTGGCAAGCTGCAGAGCCTGTTGGTGCACTCGTGCAGCTGTTGTAAACTACTACATGCTTGCCCTGTTGAGTATTTCCTAGACAGGAAGCGGGATATTGTATTAGATGGATCTATAGTCTGATGTGGTGCAGCCTTTGTTATGGTAACATGTTAAACCTTTCTGGCCTCAGAATAATCTTGATTTGGAAATAGAAGTAGAGGACTTCAAAATTCAACTGAACAAACTCTTCAGGTTGAGCAGGTTTGAAGTATAATACTTCTGTAAAACAGTATTTTCTTATTAGTTGTCAGCATAAACATATAACCAAGTATTTGAACAAGCAGTTAGCTGTGATCAGAAGTACAAAGCTGGCCTCTAACATTTTGTGGAATAGATCTGTCTCCCAGGAGACTGGCTGTTTCTCTTGTCAGTTAAAAGATCTGATAGTTTAATCCCTTTTCTCTAGGAAGGAATGTGCTGGAGTCTCCTGAATCATACCTTATTGACAAGCAGAAGAGTAAATATTGATTGCAACATATATGAGTACAATGAAACATGAGTGGAGAGTAAGGAGATCTGTGCTGGCCTTTCACCTTCTCAAGTGTCTGCTGCAGAGGGATATGAGAGCAGTTTCACTGGAGTCACACCAGTTTGCTCTCATCTGCCCACACTGGGTACAAGCAGCAGGAACACTGGCAGGTCAGGCTTTTACAGTTCTCTACCTGATGGAGAGCTAGTTTAAGTGTGCAGACTCAGGCCACAAACATCCAGCCTGCTGTATAGGTGGTGGCCCCCAACTAAGTGAGTAGAGTTGCTACTTTGGGGGGGGGCGTGGAAAAAATACTTTCCAGTTGTAAACAGATCAAACTTCATCTGAAATCCAGGAAACACACAAGTATGGCCTGAAGCACATCAGAGGTTACACTTCAAACCTGCTTAACCAGAGGCAGTTCATCCAGTCGAATTTTGAAGTCCTGTTCTTTTATGTCCAAGTTACCAGTCTGAGGGCACTTTAGGTGAATCAAAGCTACTAGCAGGCATGCTTAACACCAACTTCCTTGTGCTGTAGAGAAAAATACAGACTGGATTGTTGGAGTTTAGCATGAAAGATGGGAAATCAGCACAAAGAGCACATAAATTTAATGTAGTATGAATGTACTTGGCTGAGGTTGCTGAATGCCTGTTGCTGAGTGCCCTTTAAAACAAGAATATGGCAAAGCTCAGTAGCTGGATTTTGACAGACTCCATTGTAACAGCTTGCTTTTCTAGCCCTGTTGTGCCTCTGCTTTTGTCTAATTTTATAAGTTCGTATCTCAACATCGTTAACCCTGATCATGATCATTGTGATATCTATGAAGTGAACTGCTTTTTAACCAAGCTTTGTTTATGAGACCCTTAAATACCTCAAACACTAGGGCTTTCTATTAACTAGTGGCAGAACAAAGGCAATCCGTGTACCTCCAAACTGCTACTAATTATTTATCTGTTCTCTCTTGGAATACTGCAAAAACAATGTCTAACAACACACGCTTTTTCTGTTGATCTGAATAACCCAGTGAGTGCTGAGACTTGTATTTTCTAGTCATGCACTGCAGCCATCCCAACCTACACAGTTGGTGTTAGAGAATGAGGTATCCTGTGGGCTCTAATTTAAGCAGCTAATATTAGAGAGCTCAAGTCAATAGGTATTGGAGTGTGTATATATATGATGCTATTTTCAAAAAGCATAAGGATCACTTGGCACTTACTTGCATATGTAGTTTATAATAGAATCATATACTCATGGTGAGAAGGGACTTGAGGATGTCTTGCATCCAACCTCCTGCTCCAAGCAGGGTCAGCTCTAAGGTCAGACCAGATTGCTCAGGGCTTTATCCAGTTAGGTCCTGAAAACCTTCAAGAATGGGAACTGCACAGCCTCTCTGGGCAACTTGTTCCCTTGCCTGCCTGAAAAGGTTTTCTGTATCTGCAGTTGGAATGTTTCTTGTTATTACAACTAAATCCATATTGTAAAACAAGTATGTTGGATTGTAGTTCAGCTGTTAAATTGGCGGTAATGTCAGATGCAGAAGAGAATGCTGAGAACCTCTGTGGGCCATAGGTGAAGCATTGGTGACAGGGACAAAGGCTGATGTCTGTAAAATCTATGCTCCAGTAGGGATACAGCGGCCCTATTCATGTAGCACTTAATTGCACACATAGCTCAATGTCTGTAACTCAGCCAGAGTTGAGGCTGTTACAGAAGCAGTGCTGCGACACCAAAAGTACCCCAAAGTAAAAGATGTTTTTGTAAAAGTTGTACTGCCTGGGTGTTCCATACCCTGTTTTCCTTACAAGTTTTACACATCTTCCTCCCCTGCAATCTAGGCATGATTCATGTCTGTGTCTGCTGCTGCTCATATCTTTGTAGAGCAGCAAAACCAGCATGAAATTGATGTGATCTTCTTTCATTGCCACCCAAAAGATTCTGAATAGCAGCCCTGGAACAGAGCGGGCTTGTTGACTTCATTCTGCAGCTGCATGACAAATCTGCCTCTACGCCTGCAGCTTCAAGCAGACAGCACAGCATCTGTTCACATAAAAGATAGCTTTTGGCTTGTCTTTTTTGAAATAATGAGAGACCAAAACTACTAGGTTTAAATGGAAACTTAGGTAACTTGGGTTTCCCTCATTTGCCAAGAAAACCTTCCCACTTATCTTTGAGAGGGGACTGGATGGATTATCCTCAATTTCAATTAAATATTTTCTTTCCACATGTGGAGAAAATGACATCTAATTTACAAGAAGCTTTAATCCTGGTATAATAATTATATTCTATTATGTGAATCTCTGTTTAGTCAAGATGTGAATACAAAGTCCCTTTGATTTTTATGGGCTGGTTCTTTCTATATGCATTTGCTTGTCACCATGACAACTTCCTACCACTGTCTGACGCTTTGTGCTTCAGAGAAGTTACCGTTAACCCAGAGCCTGAATGCAGAGTACCAGGGAATAACATCTGAGCATCTGATTTCTGTGGGCTCATGCATAGTTCTGCTCTGCTCAAGTCTGATGCATCCATGGATGCAAGTTTAAGAACAAACAGCTACCTTTTTCACCAGCAGCAGCATACTGCAATTTCTCCAATATTTTTTCATTCTAATTATGTACACAGGTTTGTAAAGACAGTATTATGGACATGTTTGTAAAATCAATGTTTAACTATAATTTAACATATTCATAGCCTGGCTTATAAAAATGTCTCTATATTTCCTTTAGAAAATATTCTCTTTGTAGGCTAGTTTAGAAGTTTTTATTATTGAGTACTGGGATCAGCATTTAATTGGCAAGTATTCTACTATAGAACCAAGCTGCCTTACACCTGTCTCTGTCTGTTCTCCAGTAACATAGAAAAATACTCCAGCCTATGCAAATCTGCCTTATTTGTATTCTCTGTCAGGAGCAATTTTTCAGCTTAAGATTTGGTACTCAAAGATCTGTGCATTCTTTGATCTCAGATGCCTGGCCTGATACTTTGTGGGCTGTGCTGAACTGGGCTGCTGGATGGTGGACGGTGCTCATTGCCATGCTTCCTCGCCCCTCCATACACTGTTTTGTTGCCTTGGGAGAGTTTGCACTGGAGACTGGCAAACTTTACCAAAACAGGTTTTCAGATGGGAAGCTCCAGTTCCTTGAAGGAAGGATTTGCAGGACAAAGAGTTGAAAAATTTATTTGGGGCATGTGGCTTTGTTCAGACAAATCTGAAAGTTAAATGTGAAACTGAGACAACTCTAAGCCTGCCAGAGGTAGTAAGGACAAAGTTTCGTAATGAAATGTGAATGTGTAGACCTCTACCAGTTATGTTTATTGTCGATCGTTCAACAAGACTGTGGTTTAAAAACCTTGCATATGTTGTTTCCCTGTAAATCTCAGAAGAAAACCCTCATTCACAAATTGTCTTAAACAAATATTTGTGTGCATACACTGAACTAGTTTACACAGTGGAGCCTAATGGTAGATGGGAGATTAATCTGCTGCACAGTGCTTATTCCATTATTCTGCGTGTTCTAGCTGGCAGTTGCTGTGGCTCTGAAAGTACATCATGTACATTACATACATTTTCTGCGTGCATCATGTTTGGTTTTTTGAAAAGTTGCAGTGGATAACTTGAAAGATGCACAGGAATATTTTCTTTTCCTACACAAAATATCTCAAATTTCTGAAAAGGAAATTGGTTACCCTTGGCTGCATTATCTGGTCAGGAAGGCACGTAGAGATGTGACAACTCTAAATATTTCTACCATCAAAAGAGTTCCTTCTTCCAGTTTTGGCTAAAAGGCCACTGGAAATAGCTTATTTGAATCATGGTCCCGGAGATAGGCTATTGCTTCTGTTTTTCCATTGAAAAACCTCTAGATCTCATGATAAAATCTCACAGTAAGGTGATAAGAAAGTTGAGTTTGTATTGCCTAACAGAAAAAGGAGGCACAAAACACTTAACAGAATACAAAAAAAAACCCTCCCAAATGTCTCATAGGGAGTTTATTGGTATTTACTCTTTTACAAGTGCTGGATGAAGTTATGTTCAGAAGTACCTGTATGACCTACAAGACTAATGCAATTGTCACAGAACAGCACTACAAACAGCAGGGATTTGTCAGAAGAAAAACTGTGACCTCAGCTGGTTGTGCTACTGGTGATGAGATTTGAATTTTTGGAATCCAGGCTAAAATGCATGCAATTGAAAGCAAATGAAGATGTATTACATTATTTACTTTTTGACTATAGTTATATTACTGAAATGACTAAGGGAATTGATGGAGACATAGAGTCACAGAATGGCCTGGGTTGAAAAGGACCTTAAAGATCATCTAGTTTCAACCCTCCTGCTGTGGGCAGGGTTGCCAGACACTCAAGCAGGCTGCCCAGGGCCCCATCCAGCCTGGCCTTGAATGCTTCCAGGGATGGGGCATCCACAACTTCTCTGGGCAACAACCACCCTCTGAGTGGGTTGTGTCCCAGCGTACTCTAGTAAGCAAAAAATCCACTGGACTATTCTAATGTATTTCTGCCAATAGCAAAATGTATGACTTGACAATCTTTATAATGGTAAAAATGCAGTTCTAAGTAGTTAATAGTCAGATGGAGTCAAAATCCTATTTTGAGAAATAAACACACAAAATGTTTCATTAACTATAGCATAAAATTGTAGCATAGTTCTCAGCTTGAGTTGCCAAAACAATTTTTAGTGATCCTAAGGGCAGGTGCATAAATTAATGCTTCTACATTTTCAATAAATGTTTGGTAACTTCTTTATTTACCAGTAGGTGTCACCGGAGTCCAGCAGAGAGCTATTATTACTTTAAAACATCTTTTCTGCTTAATCAAACCTTTATTTCGTAGAGAAACATTTGATATTTGTACATGTTGATGTACATCCAATAAAAATTAAGAACTGCAAAAAATGCTATTTCAAATGTGTTTTTCCCTGTCTCAGGTACTGATAACTGTTGGTGGATACTTCAGTGGATTGAGAAAGAATGGTTTTTTTTTTTTTTTTTTTTTTTTCTCTGCAGCATGCCTGAATCTGGTCCAAGCTGATAATGACTAAAGTGATTATTTGCTGCAACGGTGAAGCCAGTTAGCAGTGCCTGTATGACCACTCAGCCCTTGCCCAATCTTCCATTTTGGAGGGGAAGAAGAGGGAAAATCAAGCCAAAAGGCCTAAATCTTCAAATTTTTGGCACCTGTGTTGAATGGGACAGGAAGGACATGTCAGACACAGAGCATCTCTCTGCAAGACTAAGAAAGCATTTAGGGAGGAAAATTAGTGGAAGCTCCACTTTCGGTGTCTGTAGGTACCTACCTCTGGAAATAAGCAGTATGGTCTCACTGATGTCAGATGTGTTTTTCCTCCAGTCTTAAATGTAAATTACTTCCAATGAATCTATATAATAATGTGACATTAGTTTTATGCACTTGTACTTTATTATATAGATGTTTCTCTGAAGATCTGGATCTTGCTTCCTATACCTTGCATTGGAAGACACAGCGCTGTGCTTGAACAAGACTGTTTAGGAATGAGCTGAAGTAGAGCACGGAATTGCTTTTTCTATTGTAATGGACTGTAGTTCTTGTCTTCTCTGTGTTTGCTATACAGGTGATCATCAAAGGTATTTTGATTGAAATGCACTCTCAGGTATTTGCTATCTGAAAGGCACAAAAAAGCCCTGATAGACACCTGTGACTACTACATAACATTCAAGCCACTTGATATCATACATTAAAAGTTAAAAGGGAAGTTAGGTTTTGTTTCCCCCCAGGTATGGTAAGAGGCTTATTCTTTGTGAAAACTACCAGGGAGACATTTTGAGTTAGTTGAAGCAGTCTTAGTTTGAGCTTAAGCTCATGCATCAGTTGATTCTTCCAATCTCTTTCAAATGTTTACCAAGAAATGACTGTGCTACACAGTAAACATTTATCTCAGAAATTCAAGATCACACATCCAGTAGAAAACTATAGCATAAAGAGGCTGCTTCAGGACAGGGTATTATTAGGATAATAATGTGCTTTTGGACAGTTAAATACACCACCTGTTCTGTTACCCTTACATGTAGCTAGATCCAGTAATGGGTCATTTGTTCAATATGTCTGAAGAACTAGTCAATACACAGGTTGATTTTACTCTTTTTAATCTTTAAATACATTTCTGAAGTACTCTGTCACCACTTGTTAAGGAGCTCTCTGTTGCATGCTGTAGGATGCTCTCTGACTGTTTCACAGAAGGGGATTACATTGTATGCAGTGAACTGTGTGAAATGTGGATGGGACTGCAGAACTGGCACAATGTATGGCCCTGGATGCCCCAGGGTCTTGTGCAACAGGCAGGAGACATTGCAGGTTTCTTCATGGTGCTGTATTGTAATTTCAATAAAAGTGAAAGCAGTTTGTTCAGGGCTGTATTCTGTCAGGAAACTAATGATGCTGCTAACTGGTATTTTGTTGCTTCCTACCTTCCCATTAGGAAATATTTTTAATTTTATTTTATCAGCTTGATTTGCTAGATTGTACATTGATTCTGCTCTGATGTCCAGGGATACATCCATCCAGTCCTCCTTAGCTCCACAGATTTTAATTCTTTGTGGATTTTATTGTCCAGTTGTAGTTTATGTTGCTGTTCTTTGTATCGTCACACATGACCCTCAAAGGCCACACATACCCGTCTCAGTGTAGCAGCTTAGTCGTTTGACTTGATATTGCTACAGTTTAATGTTTTGTAATTGCTGTAGTGCTTAGTTACTGGCCAAGTTCTACTCTTTCTAAAAAGTAGAAACAAGTACTTGGGGAATACAGAGATGAAAACAAAAATCTTGGAAATAAAAACTCAAAAGGGAACCAAATGACTATAGCATCTGCATAGAAGAGCCTCATACAAACCTAATAATCAAAACTAAAAGGACAAGGAACATACTGCATAAGTGTTGGTCACATACATGCCCTTTTTAACTGGTGAAGGAAGCAAATTAGCAAAATAGCCAACAGAAATGGCTGCTACCATATTGCTGAAGGAGGAATAGAATAGGACAATGACAGTCCCAATAATGAACACTTTATAAGAACAAATTAAAGCACCACTTGCTTGTTGCATTCCCACGCTTTTTTTCCCCAACAAGAACTATCAGGTACTATCATGAAGATCGGCATAAATTCAATAGTAACATGAAACAGGAAGCTTTTAAAAGAAGAATTAAAAAAAAAAAAACAAAACAAAACAAAACAACTTTGAGGAGAGGATAAGGTCAGTATTGAATCTGGTCCTCCTGTAAAGCTGCAGCAGATCTCAGGCATTTGAGAGTCAACCCCCTTTTATTCCACAGCAAAACAATGGAAACTTTATCTGACTGAAGAACCTACACTTTTCATTCTGTTTTAAAGTTAGGCTCCGTCCTCACTGCAAATGAGGTGGTTTTTTTTTTTTTTTTCCTGAAACACCTTGGCACATTGTAAAATCTTCATTGGAAACAGCGCAGGTGGTTACTTTCTCAGAAGAGCTTTCTGAGATAAACTGCGTGGTAGAATAAAGTTCTGAGCTTGAGAATTACAACAAGGAGAAAGCTACTTTGTGCTTTTTCCCACTAGTATTTCACCACAGGTTTTTCCGGTAGACGTACAGGCTGATGACCTAGGGAAAAAAACTGCACAGAACAACCACTGAGAATTTAGCCGTAGGTGAATGACTACTGTTGGTTCATCAAGTAAAACTAGTCTTTCCAGAGGGTGTTACGTTGCGGAGATGATGCTGCCTTGCACATGACTGCAACAGGTGGGTGTGCAGGCTAGAGAGAAGGTGGAGTAACACAACTTTTCCTACTAGCTGCCTGGGTCAGATTCATTAGTGCCACGATCGAGGGAACTCTTTTTTATCCCACAGAACTGGCCCTTTGCTGCACTCCTGTAAGCATTCCTTTGTTCTGTTCAGTGGTGCTTGTTTTAACCTTTCAGTTGTTAAACTTAATGCCTTGGTTTGACCACCTCATACGAGGAGACAGGTACAATATTATGCAAATACTGAAAATCATGATCCAAAACTGTATCAAGGTCCCAATTTGAATGCCTTTCAGTCTTTCTTCTTAGTGTTCAGTGTCAGAAATAAGCAGTATGCTATCTGTTGGAAATACCTCACTCTGAGCCATATTCTTGACAGAAGTCACACTTCCCTGTACACTGGCTTGCAGGTCTCCCCTGCCTCCCACCCCTGTATGTTCAGCTTTATGGTCTGCTCTGAGCCAGCAGCTGCAGCTCTCAGGGCACCCCAGCTGTCCTCACCCACCCCCATGCCGCCGCTGGTGGTTTTGCTGAACTTCCTCCAGCACGCATTAGTAGCGACGCTAACGTATAAATGACTATTTTCAGAGCTGTTTTAGAGAGGTTGACTAAAGCATGGTAATTAGGTATTTAATGTGTCTCTCTACTCTCCCTTAATCTTTGCTTTGCAGGTATCAAGGGGGGGAAATTCTAGCCCCAGTGAAGAAAAATGGCAAAACCCTGAGTGCTCTCACCCATGCATGCTGCGTGACACTTGAAGGACAGGAACAGGAGGAGACTGACATTTTGCAAAGAAAAAGCAAAACACACTGAAATGTTTAGCATTTTAAGTGGTACTAATTGGGACACAAAAGCACTGCAGCAGCTGTGAGGACAGCAAAGGCAGCAGGACATCCTCTTCTCCCCCATCCCTTCCCACCTGGACAAGAGGCAAGGAAGGAAGTACTATAGGAAACTGGAGAGAACTTAGGAGGCAAGTAGTGATTACGTGAAAGTAATGAAACACAGGAGAATGGGGAAGAGGCAAAGGAGAAGATGCTGAGTGGACTGAAGGGCCCCTGGCTTTCATGGTTCTGAAGGGAGTGGTCTGGGCATGAGTAATGGGGAGAGCCTTCCTGTGAGTTACTGTTTGCTTTCAGGGTAGTGCTTTGCAGGGAAGTGGGGCAGTGGGTTAGTGAGCTTGTTCTCCTCTGGTGGGAAAAGGAGTGGAGCAAGGATGTATTGTGCTGTTAATTCACATACTTGATATGAAGGATACCTAGTGTTATGGTTCTTTAAAAAGTCTGTTTGTAGCCTAACTTTAAGCTGATACCAAATGCTAGTTTTTGTCCAGGAGGCAGCACTAAGAAACCTCGCTGACAGCTTCTGGAAGGATGTGACTGTCTTCGTCTCCCCCCAGACTAACCACTGCATGGGAAGCCTTTCTTTTTTCTACTGTGTTGCCTCAGTTTTCTTTTGAAAGAAACCAAAACATGTTAAAATGTTTTAATGGCTGCCTTGAGATCAGGCTCTCTACGAGGCTACATCTCATTTAAAAATCTGTGTTGTTCCCCCCACAGAACCTCAAAAAGATAACTGTGAGGGTTCTAGAGTGTATTAAGATGCGATGTATCCAAATAATTGTTCTGTCCTTCTTAGATGTTCCTTCTACTGTTATACTTTTCTCTCTTATCTCCAGCTGTGATGTATTTGAGCTGTGTTTTCCAGTGCTTTCTGACTTTATTATAAATAGCAAAGATGCTAGTTTCTCTTGTGGGGGAGAGTAATGGAATGAATAGGAAGCTATAGGACTCACTTTGACTTTCCCAGAAAAGTTTTTAAGATGGAAAAACTACAGTTGTAAGATGGCTGCTCACTTCCCGCTGCTCTTCCATGGAGGCAAATGCCAAACTTGAGTGTTTTCTGTGCTGCTTTTTTTGTGAAAGGTTTTGTGTGGTTGGGGTTTGTTTTGGGGTTTTTTGAGAAGGGAGATGGCAACTATCAATAGCTGAATTCCACAAAAAAGCGTAAGATGCCTGTTGAATTCCACCCTCTGAGAATTAAACTTACCTACTGCCAAATGTAGATGGATTTGGCTTTTATTTGCTCTGTCTTGGTACTTGCATATTTGAGGTAAGCCAGATGAAAACGGAATAGCAAAGCTTAACATGTTAATTGCCAAGCTTATTAATTTACAAGATGTGAAATTTTTGAAAGTATTTAAAGTAAGTTAGGTGCAGAAAAATTGGCCTGTCTCTGCTGTTCTTGAACATAACAATGTTTGTTTTCCACCATCATCCAAGTAAAAGGTTTTAATAGTCTTTTAGGCTTCTGCTGATATCCAAGATAGGATAGGCAGCACACAAATTAATTTATCCTATTTTAATCATGTGAAATTCCACCATGAGCATGAATCTGCAGTGTTTTAGATTACCCTGTATGGAGATTCTACAAAGACTGAAAATACTGTTGGAAATACGAAGCTAGCCCCAGGGGTACAGTGTGTGTGAGAGCTTTCAAGTGACATCCAATTACTATCACTAGACTGCAAAATTCTCTAAACTGCTGTTTAAGTAACTTATGTAGCCCAGGCTTTAAGTTAGAAATGTATTTAATTTCAACTCTTAACTTGACTTCATATCCAAATAGAAATTATTTCCAAATATTTTCTTGGTGTCAATTCCTTACTCTGGCCATATTCTTTGTTTTTCTGGTTCTCAGGACAGACTTTTTGATGTTGTAAAGAACACCACAGGGCCTTAAAGTATTTTGAGCTCGCACAGTTCTGTTTTTTTCTTATTTGTCTAACACAACAGTTAGTCACCAAATAAGTCTTTTAATCACACAATAGTATGCAAAACCCAAACTGGTTTGGCTATCAATTTTACTCTTGAAGTTTAAACAAGCTAATTAGTGTCTCTGATACAAGAATACTCTCAGGAAAAAAAATATATCTACTTTTTGTATTCAAGTTATTCAGTAGCTCTCAATAACTTGAGTCAGGTGGTTAGATAAAATTGTAAGCCTTCTTTGAAACACAACACAAACCTCAACTGTATCTCAGATCAAGCTTGTCCACCTCATCACAAGGCCCAGGCTATTTTATCTTTACTTTCTCTAGCACCATATGTATACTGGCTTTAGAGATCACACTCAGAGCGTGTTTAATCTTCAGAAGCAATGCTTAAAAGCTACCAACACACCAACAGGTACCACGTAAAGCCCCAAAATCAATTTACTTATAGGATCACCAAACCAAAGAGCAGTCTTGCACCTCTTTATTGAAAGCAAGTAATTTTGCAATTGCAAAATTAAGAAAATTAAAAAATTAAGAAAAAAGTAATGTTTCTTAAGTAGAAAGTGAAGTCAGTAGTAGTAGTGAAATCAGCCTCTTTTATAGATGTTTCTTTTATTCATTTTGCATTTGGGACCTGTATTGTAAAAGCTTTTCTCAAATGACAGACGGCTAGTATGATCATGTGCTGTGAAACCATTTTAGGCTCCAAGGTTGCGGAGGTCTTTCTAGTTTGCCTTTGCTTTTTTTTCCTTTTCTGAGGTACTCATCTAAAAAATTAACAAACTACATCTTTATGATGTTCTGTTTTGCACTGATTTTCTAGTAGTGCATCCTTAGTTTTCTATTCCACAAGCATTTTGCAGAACATTGCTTACAAAACGTCAAATAGCGGATTTGATGATAGTTTGATGCCTATACTTGTTTGCTGTATGACACAATTTCCATGGAGTATTTTTGTCACTCTACGCAGAGTGCATCATTAATTAAAGTGTCAAAGGTGTGCATAAATACAATGTACGTGGGTGGATGTAACTGCTTTGTATAAGCTAGCGCTTGTAGAAGTAGGAGCATGTGAAAGCCACTGTCTCACAGCCCGCACTACGTTCATTTCATGGGACTACTCTGCAGAGCATGTTTCCTCCCTGGAGTGGATTTAAAGGCCGGGGACTGTGCAATCACTGTGAGTATGAATAAAGTGCTGCAGGGAGTGGAGGGGGCTCTTTTCCCCTGGGTGAGGCTGCCCGCTGCTGCCTGGCATAACAAACTTTTCACGCAGTCCGTGGTGGGCTGGTTTAGCGCCCGTCGCGTTTCCAAACTCCCGAAGAGCGTTTTGACCTTAGCCCTGCCCGTCCCGTCGCCTTCCTGCCGCCTGGCCAGGCCGCG
>NW_010141402.1:0-1876 GCF_000699245.1 Pterocles gutturalis | reverse complement strand
CAGCCGCGGGTTCGACCCATGTGCCGAGGGTCCGGCCGGAGCGGCAGAGCCCACGCCGTGCGGTGCCACCGGTGTCTGCAGAGCCCACGCGTGTCCTCCCGCTCCTCTGCTGCTGCACACAGCGGCGTCGAGACGCGGCACCTCTCCGTGCACGCCTGCCTCCGCACAAACCCACGGCAGCACGCCATGCCCACGCTTGCACACAGCATGGTCACGCTTGCACATGCCATGCCCACGCTTGCACATGCTACGCCCACGCTTGCACATGCCATGCCCACGCTCGCACATGCCATGCCCATGCTCTCACACGCCATGCCCATGCTCACACACACCATGGTCACGCGTGCACAGGCCATGGTCATGCTTGCACTCACCATGGTCGTGGACCCATGTGCCGAGGGTCCGGCCGGAGCGGCAGAGCCCACGCCGTGCGGTGCCACCGGTGTCTGCAGAGCCCACGCGTGTCCTCCCGCTCCTCTGCTGCTGCACACAGCGGCGTCGAGACGCGGCACCTCTCCGTGCACGCCTGCCTCCGCACAAACCCACGGCAGCACGCCATGCCCACGCTTGCACACAGCATGGTCACGCTTGCACATGCCATGCCCACGCTTGCACATGCCATGTTCACACTTGCACACGCCACGGTCACACTTGCACTCGCCATGGCCACGCTTGCACACGCCATGCCCACGCTTGCACATGCTATGCCCACGCGTGCACACGCCATGCCCACGCTCACACACGCCATGGTCACGCTCACACACGCCATGCCCACACTCACACACGCCATGCCCACGCTTGCACATGCTATGCCCACGCTTGCACACGCCATGCCCACGCATGCACACGCCATGCCCACGCATGCACGTGCTATGCTCACGCTTGCACACACCATGGTCACACTTGCACACGCCATGGTCATGCTCACACACACCATGGTCACGCTTGCACATGCTATCCTCACACTTACATGCCATGCCCACACTCACATACACGACGCCCCATGTCGCACACGCCATGCCCACGCCATGCCCACGCTCGCACACGCCAGCGAGCCGAGCGTTTCGCACGCCGCTCCCACTGGGCACTGAAACGCCGACGCTTTGGCGCAGCCACAGACACGTAACATCCCGCAGGCAGCAGCACGGCGAGGAAAGGTCACGCCACGCTGGGGCACACGCATCGCACACGCGTGCAGGGCCGTGTGTCCCCCCGGGGCTCTGCTCCCGTCCCCCGTTACCTGGGAGGGGAAGGAGGCGGCGAGGCTGCGGGAGCATCTCCCGGCGAGGCGGCCGTGCCGGATGGATCGCTCTGTCGCTGAGCCTGGCCGAGGGTTTCGGTCGCCCCGGAGGAACCTGGTTTGCAAAGTGAAGTTCGACAGGTCAGGGGGGGCTCCAGGAACCCCCCCGATTTCTTCCCCTCTTCCCACCCTCCTCGGTGAGGAAGCCCCCCTGAATCCACAGCCACACGACGACACCGAATTTGAGATGTCTTTGGCTGATTTACTGCGTTTTCTGTTGTTGTACTCGTTTTTCTGTCCCGCCACATCCGGGGGGGGGGATATTTCTCTATTTCTCTGCCCAAACAAGCCCATAAATCACAGACATTTTTTTTTTCCCCGTTTCGAACCCAAGGTATTCCTGGGCTGGGCCGGCACCAGTGGGAGCTCAGCTGGGAGTTTATTTCCTTCTCCTGCTCGGGAACAATGAAAAACCATTCCCTGAGCATCCCCCAGCTCCAGCCCAGCTCCTCTCCTCCCCAGCCCTCTGCTGAAGGCCACCCGAAGGTCATTGAAATCCCTCGCCGGAGCGTTTTGGGGGGCTGGAGACAGGCAGGGTGCTCCGGGAGGGTGGGACAGGCTCCAGGGGACACTGGG
>NW_010141401.1:0-751 GCF_000699245.1 Pterocles gutturalis | reverse complement strand
TATCAATGTCCCAGTTAGAGCTAAGAAAAACAGACAAAGAAAATGTGATAATACCTTAGCCTAGAAAGTACTTTGCACAGACTAAGAGCAAAGACTTGTAAGGGTACCATGATAGAGCTTTTCAGAGCAGCAGCTAAAAGCAAGCCACCTTCTCTGCTGATTTCTGTTGGCACAGACCTTAAAGACACTTTCAGTAGTCGAAAATATATGTGAATGTGACAGGAGAAAGCATCCAATCTCCATCTTCCCAGCCTGAGAAGATTCATTGACCCAGACAGAAGTGGGAATGACTAGAACAACAGAAGAAAGGCAGAATATGCTGGTTTGGGTGAACCCATTATAAAGTTTTCCAACTGAAGAGTCACCTTTGTACGTCACAGTCCAGATTTGAAAGCAGGCAGATTTCAGCAAAGTTTTCTTGGTTCAAAACATTCATCCGTCCAGACTGTGTACTAGATCTCGCCAGTGATGGCTATGCTTCAGCAACTGGTAATATGATTGTTGTTCATAAGTGTAGTGTAGTAAAACTTCTCTTTCATCACTGCTCAAGGGGCTCACCAAGGTCTGTTGCCAAACAGAGGAGGTCTTTAACTAGCACTCCAACAAAATTTGTACTTGAACCCGTGAGGATACTTCAGGCCACTTAGACCATGATGAGGGTCAGGACGGACTCCTACTCATGCAGCATATCCTCTTTGTCGTTATAGTCTAACGCACTGTGTTATAAAATACTTTTTTATTATGTTGTAGT
>NW_010141400.1:0-36899 GCF_000699245.1 Pterocles gutturalis | reverse complement strand
GCCTGGTGCTCGGCTGCGGGTCGGTTCGTCACTTTGCTGCTCTCCGTTTCCGTCCGAGTTTGCCACTTAGCCACTGCCGGTTCTTCACCGATTTTGAAAGCTGACGGTTTAAATCCATTTGGTGCTGGCAGAAATAACTCATACTGCGTATTTCGCCTACTTACAGTGGTTTTCCCTGGCGTTCTCAGAGAATGAAACGGGATCGTGTTCCTCTGCATTTTAATTGATTCTCCTTAAAAAAGCTGAAAAGATTTCAGGTATGCTTGGATTTCCTTGTATCCTCACAGAATAGTATTTCTAAGTACTGCTTTTCTTATTTTGAATTGAAAACTTGAAACATACCTGATTGAGATGGTTTTGATATTTACTAAGTGACACACCCTTAAGAAACTAGTGGTACCTTAAGTGGCTACTAAGCAGTTCACTACAATTAGCTGTATTAATTCACAATTATATCACTGCCAGTAATAGCTGCAATTCTGTTGGTTAGTATTTGTATGAATGCATGGTTATATTGCTATAAAGAAATGTTAGTAAGTGATGCACATCAATACTATTAAGTTACCATCCTGTTCCCTGTCCTCCTGCACTTAGTATTAAGGTACAAGTCTGTCCCTCCTTACAAATGCGTCACTTCTAGGTCCAGCCTCTCCTACGAAGTCTCTTGGATGTAGACCTGATGGAGGGTCCAGCAGGATGTCCAAAGGGTTTGCCTTAGCATCCGCAGCATTTTTGGTCCACTGGTCGGGTTCACCATAATCTCAACCATCCACACTCCTTCTGTCAGCAGGTTCTCCTCTACTCCATTCTCCATCTGATTTTATACCTTACTCCTTGTTTCTTTTCTTTTCCTGAACCCACCTTTTTACCTCCCCTGCACTTCCTTTTCTTTCCCAGACGCCTCTCAAGTAAGCAACCAGCCCCTAATTACTTTTTCCTCATTGATCCCAATTCCATTACATCCATACCCAAATTTGTTACTTCCAATACTGCTATCTAGGCAACTTTAGCCTAATACCATGTTACTGATATCTACTGGTGTGTATATGAAGATAACCTTGTGTCACAAGTTTTGTTTATGTCCCTACAATTCACATTGGTTAAGTTTCATTTACACCATACACCTTTTGGGTAGAATTATCTTACTTTAGCCTTGACTCTCCTACCTAATTTTAATTAAGAACTAGTGTTCCCTTAGTTTACGCATACCTGAGAAACAATATATACTGTTTTGCACTCACATTCTCTCTTTGTGTAGTTTTCATCTCACTCCTGGTTCCCATCAGAAGCGTCAACTGATTTAGAGACTTGGTGTTCCAGCAGCACCTTGTGCTCTCAGCTAGCCTGTGCAATCACCTTTTCCTTTGTAAAACTGAAGGAGAGGAAGAAAAGTTCCCTCATAAATATGTGAGGCAGTGAAAAGTTAATAGTTTAGATGGTGAACTACTATCTTTAACAGCTAATTCGGAATCCATAAAAATTAATTGAATCAGTTCCATTCTCAAAATTATTGTTAGGGGAGGTAATTTTTGTTGCTTACATTCACTTAATGGTTTGAAAAGTTTTTTGTCAACCAAACAGCAAGATGCATAGCTAAAAAAACTCTGAAAGTCCAGTTCCTTTGGATAAAAAGAAATTTTCCATGGTCTGTAGCTAGTCTGTTAGTCTTTCCAAAGGAAGAATACCGAATGCTTTGGCTAGCTTTCATCTATGGGAAGTTCAGTCCAAGATGCATGTGCTAGATAGGAGGTTATTCTTGTTGAACCTTAATTTCAACCTTCTCTTTCAACATTTTTGCATGATATAGAAAGTTTTTAACTAATCCATATTCTGTATATCTTCTAGAGAAATGAAGTGTTGAAAACATCATAAAACAAGATGTTTGCAGCTTTAAAGTATCACTCAACAGACTATTTATATGAGGTATAGTTTTATTATTTCTCTTAATATTCTGAAAGATGACAGTAACTGAATAAAAGATTGAGTGCACATTTTAAAAATAGAGTGCTACTTTCTTAGGAATTCTTTTTCAGTCACATTGTACTGTACTTGCTGGGATAACGTAGTGAATTGATTACAGGTTTTTATAAAAATTAAAATACATTTTTGCTAAAACTAAAAAGTATCTGTTTATTTTATTGTCTGTGACACTTATAATCGTGTTTTATAGCCTGTTTCCTGCTTAGAGCTTTCTTTGGAGAGTGCACTGCACCTTCTAATTGATAAAATTCAATTAATTACCTTTTTGGAGAACGAATCCAATTTTCTCGCTACTTCAATATGTATTAGGATAGTGACATGCAACACTGTATTCCCTACTGATGGTAGGAAAGAGGTTTTGTTATGTTGATGTTATAGAATTCACGGACAGCAGATGTTTTTTCATACCTACAATGAACATTTTGACTTCACAGATGTTGATCAGTTGAAGCATAAAAACCTTATGAAGTCTTGTTTTCCTTCCTGCTACATCTTTGTGATTTTACCAGCTGCTTAGCACTGAAGCACGCTGTCTTAAGGAATTGAGTTTTTACTTATTTACATTTTCAATCAAAAGCTATAAGCCAAATTAAAAATGTCTCTGGCAGAGTGGTGCTTTGCCAAGAATGGGTATTTCCAGTGTGTGAGCAGAAGAGTAAGGTAGCGAGACAAGATGCCTTCAAGAGTTCGGGGAGAATGTAAGCACATACACAAGAGCTCCTGGCATATAGCTGAAGAAATGCAGCCTGGGGAGTAGTCCAGCAGTAGTACTTGCGGGTAAACTGAGACCCAGTTTATGAAACACATTGCCCACATCCCTTTCCTTAGAGTGCAGGAATTGTTCCTTACCGTACCTGTGTATGTGCCTAGTGATTTCTTAGATTGTAGAAACCAGAACTTTTTTTCTGTTGTAACTCCAGCAGTATGCAAGCTGTCATTCAATATTTGTGTGAAAACCTCCTCACAGTAGTTCCATCCAGTTTCATCTTCAGATGTTTCTGTGTTATCTTTGAATAAAAAATGGGTGTGTTAGCAAAACATGTTGCAGGCTATCATGCAAAAGAGAAGAATTACAGTTCTTGGCTTTTCTTGCCTGAATTTTGAGGAGTAGGGCAGTGCTGATGGCAGGACAAATTGAAAGTGGTAGAAGAGAAATATTCAGTGACCTTCTGAATGGCTGTTCTAGAACAGAGTGTTGCTATGTAATACTACCGACCTGCTAGAAATCACATGATAGTTAAATTGACTTTTCAGTCATCTGATATATCAAGTGCACTTGCCTAATGCTTCCAGTTCTTAGGAAACGCTGGAATTCGATGAGCATATCAAACTCTGTTTCCTGTGCACATCTGACTCAACTGGATGTGGAGTCCTGCTCTTAATGTAGTTGTTACGCATTTTTATCAACCCTAGATTTAGTTTTTCCAGCTGCGTAGTGTAAATGTATCTTTGAAGAAAGGAGACTTTTCAGTCATTAAAGACACAAGAGTTCGATTCCTCATGCTGCCGAGTGTCGTAGGTATGATTACAAAGTCATCGTAGAAGTGCAACGTTCTCTTATGTTGTAAACTGACAATATATGCAAGCTATATGGAACTATAAAAATGCATGTAATATCTTCCGGTTACAAGAGAAATTTGCAGAGACCTTTACACTTCCTTGAGAAATAGGGGTAAATATGCATTGATTAAATGCTGTAGCCATTAACAATGGCGTTGAAAAACACTTTTATGGATTTGAGAAAGGCAATTACCAGACTTTGTAAAGTGAACTAAGCTTAACCTCTCCACTTAGAAATTAATTTAAAATGTTCTGTAAAATGCACAGTTTTCCTGGTTTAAGTCCATTATCTGTGACAGTAGCCCTAGGATGTATTTGTTGCATTTTACAAACATCAGTCATTGAAAACAATTTTAGTTGTTAAGCTAAAGTTAGCCTCAGTAAAACTACATACTGCTGTTTAAAATCTTTCAGATCTCTGTCATATTATTGCTTGTATTTACTTGTTCAGCAGTTGGTACTTAAACTCCAGCAGGTCATTCTTCTGTAACCTAAGAGTACTTGGAGAGCTCTTCTATCACAATCTGTACAACTTGTTTTAATGAAGAGAAAGGTTATCATCAGCTCTCTTTGTTCCTGTGTTTTCTATCAGGAACTTCACTAGCTGTACTTTATTTTATGATAAATTCAGGTGTTTTAACAAGACCTTCAACAGAGATTACTTAAACTGCTCTTATGGCTGGTAACGTGTAGAAGACCCAGGTCCAGTTGCTTGTAGTTGTTTGTTTCTGCCTTCTTTGTTTAGAGTTTGTAAATGAGAAGATCACTTGATAAATGTCATGCTTTGACTTAGGCAGGAGGGAATGCATTGGATCAGTATGATGTTTATCAATTTTTTGAAAGAGCCTTCTAAAGAAAGGATGCTGTGATGGCAGTGGTTTTTGCCTTTTTTCTTAAAATGTAATGGCATTTACAGAATTGTAACTATCCCTCAAAGGATTAAACTGCAATTGAAAAAAGATCTATAATTGTGACCTTTCATAGTAGTGACAGTGTTTGTTCACATTACTTCCCATGTCTTCTTTTTTTTCCTTTTTTTTTTTCTTTTTTTTTTTCCCCATTTTCTCTCTGCCTATACAGGGAGGTTTGAAAAGTGCACCAACAACGTTGTTGTTCTGGTAGCAATCCAAGTTGGTGAACTATTTCTAGTTTGTCACCTGAGATGTCTAATGGTACAAGCTATAGCTGGCTTGATAGCATATGCTGAAATGGGTGGACATTTCTGGGACCTGAAGCAACAGAGATTAAGTCAGATGATGGTCTTGGAACTAGAAAGAAGTTTCTGGTCTCATTCATGATGTTCTCCCACATTTATACAGCTGGTTGCCTTTTCCAATACACCTTACACACCCCAGTATTTTTGATAACAGCTTCCTTCTAAGCTATAAACTTGTTAAATCCAAACCCCTGTGTAAGAATAATTTTTCTCTGCTTCCTAAACTCACTGTTTATTCTGTGGTTTTGTACTGTTTATACAGTACTGCATGTGAGTTTTTGTGACAAAAGAGTTGTTGGATTTTTTTATTGACTGTCATCTTCAGTGAAGAGTTCCTGAAGTTGCCCTTTTGACTATTTAATTCTAGAATTCAGTGTTGATTACTACCATGCTCCCCTGTTGTTTTAATTGAAGATAAAAGGATTTATGTAGGACTTTCTATAGCTCATAATGGCACACAAAAGCTGAGAGGCTTTAACATCTTTTGAACACTCAAAACAGCAATAGTAGGAATGATTTTAAATTCTTTCTGGTCAGCTTATACACGTCAGTTCAGGAGACCAATGCAAGTATTAGGATAAGCACTAGTAATTGCACACACAAAGTGTAGGTAAGTGTAGCTAAGCATATGTGCAATTTTACATATGCAGAAGTGTAGATTAAAAGTTAAATATCAGGTCAGGTAAATGCTAATATCTTCTATTAATTGCGACTGTGTCAGTTTTACAAAAAAAATTTTAAATACAAAATATCATGTTCTAGTAGAAAACACTTGAAAGCAGTGGCACTGTTTGAAAAGGTATTGCACAAAAAGAAAAATAATGGAACCTGTCTCTCCTAATTTTATCACAAGCCTTTTTTTGTGCAGAGCATGGCAAGGCAGAAGTTTTCCACCTGGAGATTATCACTTTGCTTTCCTCCTTGCTTACATCAAGATGAAAAGTATCATCTCACTGGACTCTTTGCTGATGATAAGTATAGGAAGCCATGGACTAGAAGTAGGTTATATAGTCCTTAAGTTTTAGTTTAGATTTACTGTGGATTAGAGGAAGAGCTTGTGTTTGTGCATAATATGTTAAGTCCGGTAAAAAAAAAAAAATTATTTCTGGAAGTAGCAGTATGTCAGTTCATATAGCTCTTGAAGGTAGAACATGCCTAAGTACAAACAAACGGATAATTGATATTTATTTGTGTACAACACCATAAATTAGGGTGGTATTTGATTATTTTGCAGAGATCTCTGGAAAACTTTCTGTCTGGGCATGTGCTCATGGAAAAAAAGCAATGCTCAGAGATAAGTTAAATACTTATCTGATTAGTTGGGATAGGTTTGAAAAATGATGCAAAGATTTTGAGATGCAGAAAAAAATGTGGATTTCCAAGCATAGAGGTAAAATATACATAAAAGTATTTGCATCTTTCTGGTGTATTTGCATTTACTTTGCTAATGGAAACTAAAAGCATTGTTTCTTTTCTATGTCCTGTGTAAAGTTGGGTTAGCCTCTGCAATGGCTAGATAAATGCATAAAAATAAAAATTAATTTTATTGTTTTCTATGTGATTATTTTTCTCTGTTTTTGTCTCAGTTACTTCAACACAGAACATGATTGCTATTTCGGTATTGGATCAATGGAAGAAAAGTTTATCTGTGGAGGATTTCCTGGAAAAGTCAGTAACCTTAAGCTAAAAACATATATTATTCCTTTTATATCGTTCAGGTACTTTGTGAATCACAAGCTAATGATAACAGAATATGGAAATGTTTTCTGACAGTAGCGAAGTGAAGAAATGTCTGAGTACTTTTAATTTGGACTTGAAGCTCAAACTCTTCCCTAACATTTGAGTTATAAAGAATGCACATTATGTGAAATTTCAGCTCATTTTAGCTTCTGAAGATGGAAAACTAAAAAAAAAAAAATAAAGTAATGTTAAAGAAAACAACAGTTTTGCACAGATGCAGAAATTTTATTGTGCTATAGAAACAGTGAAGTCAAAGTTAAAAAAATGTACTTACTTGTTTAGGTTACCAAAACCAGCCTGGAAGTGTTATTTAGGACACTTGCATTTGAATAGCTTAGCTAGGGTTGGACTAAATAATCTCGAGAGGTGCCTTCCAACCTCAGCCATTTTGTGATTCTCTGATCCTGTGAGCTGGAAGCATTTGATTAAATTTTCAGGTTTTAATACAGTCCAGCATCTGTCAGTGTAACCAGTACACCACTGCATTTTTAAAGAAAACTATATAGACTTTTTGAGATTTTATGACAAAAAGGTAATTACAAAATGAATTGCATCTTAAATGTTTCTGCCTTATAATGAGCTTGAACTATAGGTTTAGATTAATGCCAAAAGCTGCACTGAAGAACAACTGAAATTACATTCTGCATCTTCAGAAAAAAATAAGACTATTATCTGGAATATAATCATCTTTGCACCTTCAGAGAGGGATAAATGTTATGAGGATGCTGCAGAACCCATGCAAAGATATTGCCAAATACATTGTCTGGACTAATAATAGTAGGAGAAAAAGAAGTTCCCTAAGAAGTTGTTGTAAAGACATGTGGTTTAGATATCAACAGTGAACAATTCAAGAATCAGTTAGATGCTATCTCAGGTGGTATTAAATGCCAAGAATGAAGAAGTTTTCTTAGATCAAAGAGCATCTACTTTTACATTTTGTTGTAGCACTTAAGCTTTGTCAAAACATCTAGATAAATCTGAGGAAATCGGTGCATGTATTAGATTCCAGTTAGAGAAAATTTGAGATTATTTAACTTAATGTATTTTAAAATGAAGTGGGCTAAGTCTGTGTACCAGTGAAAAATTAGTTGGAGTGAGACTAGGAAATAAGGAGCAAGGAGTTGAATTTCAGAGGAAAGGATGTGTTTGTGAGAGAGGACACCTTGCAGGAAGGGAGTTAAGGAATTGAGTCTATAATTCCTAGAAACTGCCAAATGACTTAACTGGATAAACCCCCTTACTGGCTTTAGTACATGCACTTAATTACCATGCTTATTTTGATGATGGGACTCAACTGTCCACATTTCAAAGATACTGCTGAAAGTTTTACTTTGTATTGTAAAGACCTAATTGAAGCTAAATATGTTGACTTTAATGTAGTGCCTTCTGTGTTCAAAACACTGTACGAGCTTAGCTATATGACTTGAACATATGTTTCCATACTCAGATCAGTATGTAATTTCAGATATTTACTATATTTACTATTTTCCAGAAGAGCCTTACTAAAGGCTTGACTCTGGAAAAGGCTGGCCCATGTAGTCTCAAATCAGCAATTCACTTAGGCATGATCCATCTATAAAACTCTAGGGAAACCCATTGATTTCGGTGAAGTTGGCCCACATGTAACTTGACACAGTGTTCTAAGGTTTGTGGATGTTCAAAGGCTTATACCATGTTAAAGTATGGACATTGATTATTATCAATGCTGCATAGTTATTGCTTGTGAACTAATCCACTTGTAGTTTCAAAATTAACTTTTGAGCTGTGCTGTGTTGTAAAATAGTTGTGGTTTGGTGTTTTTTTTTTTTAAGATGTTGTCGGGTTTTTCACAACACAGCTGCTTGCTCATTCTCCCCACTCCAGGGGATGGGGGAGACGATTAAAGGGGTAAAGGGAAAAGAGACTCATGCATTCAGATAAGAACAATGTAGTAACTAAACTACAATAATATTGAAAATAATAATTATTATAACAATAGTAATATGTACAAATATACAAATAAGTGATACTGCTCACCACTGATGACCAAGGCTCAGCCCGTTCCCAGCTAATGAACTCAGAGCAGGGAGAATCCCAAAGCCGCAATCCTGGAACAGAGATGAGAGCCAGAAAAGACCCTCATCTGTATACTGGGCATGACGTGCATGATATTGAATTGGCCGATTTGGGTCTCAGTCCTAAACCTAAGGTCAAATCCTAGGCTAGGAATTGGGGCTGTGCTCCCTCCCAGCTTCTGCTGCACCTACAGACACAGGCACAGCAGAGAAGCTGAAGAGTCCTTGACTGTCCTGGCAGCAACTGTAACCATCAGTATGTGATCAGCCTTCTCAGCACAAATCCAGAACAGAGCCTCTTACTAGCTACTGTGAAGAAAGTTAACTCTGTCCTAGCTGAAACCACGACAGATGTGTAGTAGGGATTCTACTACAGCAAGTACTGCAGTACTTGCAATTTCTGCATGATTTTTGAAACATGACTATACTTTTAACCCAGCAGCAATTTTTTTGTCATAAATGTTATGACATCAATAGGTTTGATGCTTTTTTCCAGCCGTTATCCTTTTGTTACATTTAATGTTGGGGGTAAACTTAATGGGCTTTTTCTTGGGGAAGAATTAAACATGTAATTTGACTGTCGTTCTAGTGAATAGTGGTAACAACTCTGTAATTTCTGATCTTCTTTAGTGAATATGGTGATTATCAAAGTTCTTAAGGTATCTTCTGGAGTGACATTGATTCACTGACGAGACAGGGAAGTTATGACAGTGCTTTTATAACAACTTAAGTATCAGAATTTTTTTTCCTGCTTTTTAGGAAACCTATCTCTTCTGTAGAGTTCTGTATTGATAATGAATTAATAGAAGTTATTCAAAGTTCAAATCCCTCCTCTCAGAATGACATAGAAAGACCATTTTTACTTAAGAATATTTTCAAGGAAGAATCCACTGAAGACGAATATTTGAAGACTGACTATGCCTCTGAGTTTAAAGAACAGTGGCAAGGTAAGGTGTTTAATTCAGTGTCTTCTAACTTTTTATGGAGTCAGGTTGTAAACCTCCATAATTTTTTGTGCATGATCAATAGACATTGAAGAGATCGTTTGGGTGATCACAGCTTTTGCAATTAAAGATGTTTATAACCGTTTAAGAGAGATTTATTCACTGGAGAAGCAGGGGTTATCTTAACAGTTCAAGACAGATGCAAACCAAAAGAAGTTGCAGGCTGATCAGAGATCAGCAGAAATGATCAGGCTGATCAGAGGTCGGCATATGGCAGAGGGTGACAAAAAGTGTCACAATAAGTAGATCTTATCAGGCATTGATCAAAATGCAAATGATCCTTCGTACCTCAACAAAATTAGATCCTTGTGGCATGTTCTTTTACTTTGTCAAGGAGGGAAAGCAGCAGCAATTTCTGCTTTGTTGCTGGGATGAAGATAGTTCAAATTAGGTAATATTCACATGTATTTTCTGAAATTTTGTGATTAGTAGCGCCCTAGTAGATAGAATGAATTCTGATCGCAGAAAGCAAAATGTTGAGAAAGTGTGTGATTCAACTAATTATATTACGATTTATTATATCAGGTTGTTTTTCTCAATACAGTTTTTTTGTCTATCATGCTATTTTAGAAAAGGAAAGTAATCTAATCGTCTACTAAGAACTTTTTTTCCACAGTCTCCTAGAGGAGGCAGGTGGTTCTTGATGCAATATTGTACAAGATAATGTTTACTAGGAACATAGTATCAGCAATCCAAGCATATTACAGTTAATAATAGAAAGACAGTAATCTTAAATAATCTGATTAATTACCTGGAGTTTTTTTCAAGGTTAGGTGGCATATGGCAGAAGGTTTCAATAATTAGTAAAGCTCTCTATATTGTGTGCTTACAAAGAGAATAAAAATAATTAGGATGCTTTGCTGTGTCTTAGCTGTTACTTTCTTAGGAACATTCAAGACAGCTAAATTTCCATGGACTCTGAACGAAAAATAAAAAGTATAAATTTCATAAAACATTTTCTATTTTTTGAAGTTACAGATTATTATTGTGGTTAAACAGACATAAACAAGCAAGCTAAAGAGACTGGATTTTTTTTTAATGGGAGAACATTAAATTAGTCACTATTTTGTTGAGTGGCTTACTGAATTAGCAGATTAATAATTATCTTTCAATGTAATGATGTGGTACTGCCAAACCTTTTTCTAACTTTCTGGTTACGTTAAAGAAGGAAATGTTACCAAAAGCCTGTTGGCTTTTGAGGGAAGTACTAATTCTAACATTTCTAAAAGCTGCCATTCTTAAAGGTTTGCAAGCTATTTTGTGTCATTGAGAACCTGTTAATTAATGCCAGCTAGTCTGGGAACAGCACAAAGCTGGCTAGGTTTCACTAAAGGCATGAAGACACATAAAGAGAGTGCAAAAACATGGAAATTTACTGATATTATTAGAAGGAGAATATTATGGGTGATATGACATAATTATCTAACCTGTACTGAAAAAAAATAAGAACGAACATGATATAGGATTTGAAATGATCATTTAAAATATTTTTTTCCAGTAGAGGAAGGTTATACATGAATTCTAAATAGCTTGGTTTATTCCTGCAGAAGTTTTTTTTCTACCAGTTCTTGCATATTGAAATGTTTCGTGGTTATTTCTGTTAATGTAACCTTGTTCTTCCTTTCAGAGAACAAAATAAATTTCTTCAGTTTTTTCACTTTTTGAGGTGTAATATAAGAAATAATGCATATAATACTTAACTAAGAGCTATAGTCTTTACAGGTTCTTGTTTAAAGCAAAAACGTTTCCAATAAGATTGTGCAGTTTCGTGTAATAGGTTATGTACACATTTGAAATGTAGCTAGTAAATGGTTACTGGACTGTAGCAGTGGAAAATTATAAGAAAGTTAAAACCTGTGAAATATGAAGCACATTGAATGGAAAAGCCAAAAACTTTATTTGGTTCGGTCAGTAACTGTAGAGTTCTAGGCTTCTTTCTGATTACATTAGATTTATATTAGGTTAAAAACAAGTTTTCAATATTTAGCATGCTGCTAATAGCCTTTCTGTCTTGCATAGGCTGTCTTTTATGAGGAAGAGGTCACAGTGGAATAACAACCATCTTTGTAATGTTAAGCTGAAGAGCACTAACTTTACACTAGCATATGGTAGTACTGACAGTGAAATGCCCATCTCAGACATGAACTGAATACTGCTCCCTGATTGATAAGTACTTAAGCACATTCTTAAGCCTATTAAGGGTCTTTTTTTTAAGTGCTTTGATTATTAGAAATTTCTGAATCAAAGAAGGTGACGATACTGCATTCAAGTTAAAACTTGGAACTGCACTTCCCAAAATCATGAAGTGGCAATTCAGTTCAGTTTTGTATGAATTTCAAACACTGGCATTTGTGAATTTCAAACTCTACCTATTGCTCCAGTTGTAAAATTCTATATTAGGAAAGCAGTTACATATGTGATTGCATCTGTTCCAGTGAGTGCATTCTTGCATAGGCATTCTTGTAATAAAAAAGATACAATACACATTAATACAAAATAATTAAAACTGTAGCTAAATTGCGATAATAAATGCAAATCACGGGAAAAGTTATGCCTCAGCTATCCAGATTTAGGGGTAGGATATTAGGAGTTATCCTGCTTTATTTGAATTAACAAAACTTAAATGAGATATTATATGAGGACAGCATGATCAGGTTTATGTCATTGAAGCAGTCTTTAATTTCTCATTGATTTTGGCACCTAATTTACAACCACTGTTTGGCTGAATATTGAGGTGCTTCCTACTCTTTTTTTCCTCATTGCCTAAAGAAAAGGAAGACTAGGTCAGGGATTTTGTAAATTGTATCAGAAAATATGTCAATTTTTTTATTGGAGGTACTCTAAGATTTATAGGCTACTAGAAGCATTAGTAGCCTCTCCTGAGCTGTTCATCTCATTAAACAGAGGCATTTTATAACAAGGCATTTAGGTTTTAATTGATGGATTTCTTTGTGGGATCTGTTTGGGTTAGCAGCATCAAACAGTTTGAGGGGAACATAGTCAGTATCTATAATTTCTACCCACTAAGAAGAAAAGGAGGGTTATTACACATGGGGAGTCATCCAGGGAATGAAACGAGGTGTGGGAGTGAGGAGGCTTCCATGTTGGTAAAAAATAAGGAAGAAGAACAAAGAACTCTCTTTTTCCTTGTATATTATTGTACATTCAACATTATACATTATTATTATTATTTCTTATATACATATAGTATGTGTGTGTGTGTATGTGTGTGTAAATTATATTGAAAATATAAAGTATTATATCAAATAGATTTTTGATTGCTGGATCAGTTCTGTCTCATGGAGAAGAGTAGTCTAAATTCAAAAGAAATGATCGTCCATAATGTCATCTTTCTTGAAATCATAACAATCTGTAACCTATATTTTTGTCAGCTCATTTTGTAAATTTTTTTTTTTTTTGCTTCAGAATTAGAAAATCCTCATTTAGGTTTAGATGTGTATGGAAAGACTGCCTCATTTCTACATTGAATATTGCACTGAACTAAGTTTCTCAGCCAAAACCTACCTCAAAAGTTCTTTTATCATACTTCACAATGCAAACAGGGCAATGAAAAGAAAGTGCCTTTTTTTTCAATCAGGTGTTAATGTAAGACAAAAGAAAAAGCAAAAGAGAACCAGAGCTTATCATGTGAACCATTGGCAGTCTAGAGTTTGTTACATTTAAAACTTAAAAATCATAAAATATTTAAAGTAAAAAGTAGTTACTGTTTTGTTGACATTTATAGCATTCCAACAGTCAGTCAACAATTCTCTTTATTCTGATAATTCTTATTATGTTTGTGTTGTTTGTTAATTTTTTTTTCTTCTTTTTCTTCAGATTTATCTCTGGAAGAGGAACTTGTTTTTATTGATAATCTTGAAAATTTTTGTAAAAAGCTGCCTACTTCATCTGTATTTCTGAGCAGACTACAGTTCTTTTTCGTGAAAGATCCCCTTTTAGATTCTGAAGGGCAGAATTTAACAGAAGAGAACATTTTCAGGTATCTACAAGTTGTTGTATAAAGGTAAACGTAAATAATAGTCTGTGTGTAATGCTACTAACCTTTTAAGTCTTCTAGTTTACATTAACTTTTTAACTGATTTATATTGGCAATAGATAAGACTTCAGCTTTTCTTTTTACTTATGAAAAAATTAGTAGGGTGAAATTTATATGCATTATTTAAGAAAACTGGATAAATGAAATTACGTAATTTTTACAGTCTGTAAGTGTGAAATGTGTTCAGGATTTTAGTTTTGGAATACTGAAAAAATGTCCACCTTTAAGGGAACTGGTCCTTCCTCAGACTGACTGATTTCCTGTCAGTAAAATTACACTAAATTTAGTTGGTCCAGAATTTTACACATGGTTCCATGTTCCTTTTTTCTCTCCTTTCAGTCATGTTGTCAATAAATCCATGCTCTCACCCTGCTGAATTGTATTTCTTTAAGTTCAAATATTAATTATTCTTATGTTTTTGCTCGCTTTCATATTGCTAGATTGACTAAATTTGCTTGAATGTTGTCTTATGTCAGAAATTTGAACAACTGTTACATTAAACCAGGTATAAATTATATTCACGATGTGCCTAGGATTTTTAAAATATGTTAATCTGTATACATACATTTGTGAAGTTTGTCTAGATTTTGCACTGATTTACTCTATGTCTGGATGGCTTGTATAGATTCCTTTGCACTTGATAGGGTTACATGATTCACAAGCAAGGCAAAGTAGATTTTAACTGATTTAACTGTACCTATATAGTGACAGAACAGGAAGGAGTGGTGTCGTTCGCATGTTTTTTCAAACATGAGCCCTGATCTTGCAGTGAGTCTTGGACATAAGACTGTGTGCATGTATGTGTGAGTACTGTAAGTATCCACAGAAGAGAACATGATACAAATTCTGCAATGACTTTCCGAAATACTAGTCACAGAAGAAAAAAATGGTAATGTAAAGCTTTACAGAAATGTCTCTGACCTGCTGATTCACAGGTTACTAGCAAAACAACTAGCCTTCTCATGGTGGGAGTCCAGATCTCCCAGTGGAGCACACAGGGAGATGTGTTTAGACAGAGATACGGTTAGACAGACTTCTACTTCAGATAAAATTCAGTGAGCATCCCAAGGCTAGGCATGGAATAATTTATTCTCTTCAGCCTAAAGTATTCCTCCAGGAAAACAGTGGTGTCAGAGACTGATGAGAAAACTGTCCCTCTAAAAAGTCACTGTAGATTTAGTGCCTGTAATGGCCATGAAGGCAAGCCCAATGAAAGGTTTTATTTCAACTTGAAAAATCTTTGTCTCTATTCTACTTGTATCCTTGCTTTACAAGGCAAGTAGTAGCCACACTCCTGAGTTTCACTTCTTGGCATTTTAAAAGTTTCCAGGGAACATGCTTTTAGTTTTCATTTTAATTAATAGTGAGCACACTCTGCTTTCTTTGGTGCTGAGTGATTTCTGAAAATAGAAATGAAAGGTGACAAAAGATAAATAATGTCAACATTATAGAGCACAGAAATTTTGTATATAACAGAAAAACTTGACATTGGAAGAAAATGGGGTCTGCAGCTTTTACAGCAAGCATTTTTACGTGATGGGACTTAGGTGTTGAGATGATGAACAATTTTAATATGGGGTTTTTTTTTCTGTAACTTTTTTAAGGCAGGTCCCAATATTAAGTTAGTCTACTCATCATATAATGTATTATTTCTTGAAAAATTATTTCAGTTAGTTGCACAGTTCGGTAGAGCATCTCTTGGAATTGCTTTCTTAGAAAAGCATGGATTTAGAAAAAAAAAACAAAAACTTCTGCTACCTATATAGCTATCAGATCTACTACTAAGACTTCCAGTCTTAGATATGAAGTAATACAAAGAAGTCATTTGCTTTGTTTTATGATCTTTTAAAGGGAATGTTTGACTTTCCAAAATAAAATGGAGACCGAAGAGAATAAAAAAGAATTGCAGGGAGTTCAAGAGAATTTTTTTACCATATCTGTAAAAGATGAAGAGGTATCATCATGTTGTTTCTTACAAAATATTATGTTAGTGATTGCTTTGTGTTATGCATAAGTATTTGTCCATCTGCAAGTCATTTTACTGAATTCTTTTCATGCTTGCCAGCTATTTGTAGCCTTTATATTTCCAAGATTAGAAAACACTATTATTTGTGGTTTTTTGATTCCTGGATGCTGTTGGGAATCTTCACTCTGATCAGCTGTTTCTCCTGGGACCTGATGTGTTGGCAGTTTTATGTAGGTACTGTTACAGTTAGAATAAAAATGAACAGAACAGGAAGCTGTGACATGTGCATGGGAAAGGGAAAGCTCCAAAACATGTTCTGGGATTTGGGGGGCAAGCTTAGCTTCTTTTTTTTAAAAAAAGTAGAATTGATTTTTTGCTCCATTTTTCAAAATTCTAAAAACCCAAACTTTCAATGAAAAAATGAGGATTTTACAAAATTGGGAACTGTAAGTTCAGATCCACTCTTTATACTCCACTGAATCAATTTCAAGTACTGCAACACATTTTTTTTATATATTGAACAAAACTGTGTATGCTGTGTAAATGTAATATGACTTCTATCTTAAAAGCTCTTAGATTGATTTAGAATTAAGCTATTTCAAGATTTTGAAAAAGCTTAGACTGTACAGTAACTTGAACAGAAATGTACTTAACATTCTGTTGTGGTTAATGTTTTTCAGTATTTCATGTTGCCTGTTGTGTTAGAACTCTGCAAACCTAAGAATGACAGATCAGATTCTGTTAAGATTCCATCATACTTGGAACTGAAAGAGTTGTTAAATTTAGTGCCAGAAACTATGACTGATGAAGATGTGTGCAAAGAGGTGATCAAAGAAGGTGAGGGTTGGGTTTTTTGAATGCTTGAACTAATTTTCCTTTCATTTGCACACATTTAACACAATCTAGCTCTCTTATATTCAGCTCACTTTTAGATCACAGCCTATCAAATGAGAGTTTTTCTGTATGATACTACAAACTGTGCTTATACCCAAATTTCTGAGTATTAGAAATGTATCTTCAAGTAACCAAGGGGAAGTGAACTATTTGCTATTTGGTTCAATCCATGGCTGTGTTGTAATCTTGGCAACAAATGTAACATGAGCTGTGACTCATTGTATCCAGTCTACCATTAATATAATAATGTAATGTTATATTTTCTTACCTGTAATTAATTTACTTTCAGATACATCCTTAAGAGGATTATATGCAGCACAGTCATACTGTATAAATTGCTTATGTTACATTGTAATTGCAAACATGAAAGCAGATTTCTGGGAAAAAAGGGGTTAGATATTTCCATGCATATCAGGAATATTCTAAATGACACTAGTAATTTCTTTAAAGGAATTTTAGAAGTTACAAAATGCTTTTATACTACAGATAAGTTCAACTTTAATTACAATTATTGTCTATTGGATTGAGATCTGTGACTGTACTTTGAATAGTCAAAACAAAAAGACAGTGCCCGAGATTTTGTTTGTTTGTTTGTTTAAAAAAAAAGAAAGAAGTTTGCATTGGTTTTGCAAAACAAGTGAGGAAAACCATTTCTTTGGTGGAGAAGAAGCAGCTCAAAGAAGCAAGATTCAAGCTTTCTGAGCATGGAGGGTGCGTGCTGAATTCTGTTTCTGACAGAGCAGCAGTTTGAAGTAGTCCAATCTCTTATTCAAGATAGGAACAAAACTTTTTAAAGTGTATATTTGACTAAGGTAGTTTCATGTGCATTCCTCTGATACATTTAGTAGATCTCAACCTACATGCCATGTTCCAAGCTGAACGATCTAACCTCCACTGCAGAGGTTTGATGATTTTGTAGATAGATGTTCATCTATTATTCTTTTTTGTTTTGTTTTAGGCCTTTTTAGTAGCAAGAAAACTACTGGTAAACTACATTTATGCTGCCTGTGTGTTCCAGAAATCACATCACTGTACTTTGAATAGTTCAGATAGTGACTATACTATATTGTATATTTTTTCTGGCACATTTAAGGGACAAGATTGAGCACTGCTCTGATGAGCTATGGCATTGGGGGTTACTAAGAATAACCAAATTTTTGTAACAATATATTATGGAGATTCAATAAAAAGACTAAAAAAAATGCTCTGACAGGAAAAAGGAATAAATGGTTCATTTATGGCACCTTTTAAAAAATCTGTTTTCAGACCTGAAAGTGGAAATTACATACAAAATAGAAATTTCCAATTACTGTCCCATACCACAAGAGGTTTGCTCCAGTAACAGCAGAAGTACATTGGAATACTGCGATTCAGGTAGGAAAATCTACATAAACCAAGGGGTGATATTTAAAATAAATTCTTCGACTGATCATCCCCATATTCTGTTCCTGGGAGTACATGTACCATATGGATACAAGATAGGATGTTTGTTTTGTGTAATCTACTATTTTATACCTGCACCATAAGCAGGTAGAAGTGCCATACTCCTTTCAAGAGTTTTAAAAGCTAAACACAAACAACTTTACAGTCCTTTAATGTTGCTTTTGGCTGTAAGTGGTGCTTTTTGTGCTTGATTAGCTTTTCAGATTTTATTTTTTTAATCTAACAATTTATCTACCCAGAAAGGGCCCAGGAAAGTTAAAGGCAAATTGATTAAAATTGTGGAGTCAAAGACCACGGTTTAAAATTGGTTTAAGTCTTACATAAATGCTTTCAAAAGAGGGTGATGGAGGACAATTCAGAGAGAAGTACTGAGTTTATAAACTTCTAGGGGTTTGAAACTCCTGTGCAGACATTTTGGTTTGAAAGTGGTTCAATAATGCTGTGTGATCGAGAAATGGTCAGGTAGTCACCAGAGCTGTTTTATGCATAAATAAAGTGTTGAATATTTGCTAATGTGTGCATTGAATACTAATTTCTTTTACACTGGTATCAGGAAGTCTATATCTGCCCGCCTTTAGTAGCTTGAAATCTCAGTCAGGCATGCTGGTTACAATGCGTACCAGTGCCAGACAGGTTTGGTGTCTGACTATTCAGACTAACTCTCCAGCCTCTGTTAAAATTTCTGCAGGTTCCAGGGGTAATCTTTCAAATTAACGGATATTCTTGCCAGCCCTACTGTTTTCACAGCTTAATATTGGCTGGGTAAGAGGCAGGAAAATGTCTGTGCTGGTGACATTTTTCACCTTTAATTTCATGCAGAAAAGGCTGCTCAAAGAGTGACATTTACAAATGGATGTCATCTGGGCAGAGTGGCAATCCTTGAACAAACATGTACCTCTCATTCTAATGTATATCCTGTCTTGGAAAAAATCTATCCATTATTGCATTGCACAGTAGCAGTATTATTCTCCAGTGTGTGCTTGCTTGATAGTTTTCCATCTAGCAGTTACTAAAATACTTGAAATTATGAGTTTTCTCCAGACCAAGACCTCTCTTCTTGTCTTAGTTTCATTATGTTTAAACTGGACTGATGGTTGTCCCCTTCAGGCTAATAGCATCACACTCCTGATACTGTGTTGTAGTTGGCTCTTGGTGGGAGAAATTATAGCAGCTCAAAGTTTGTTACAAATAAATTTACAGGTTACAAGGAATTTGTTACAAGTGTTTTTCCTTATGAAGACACTTACTTAAAATTTTTCTGGCTGTTATTTTTCACAGAGCATGGAGGAACTGTGCTTTTTGTGACCTCTACTTTTCTGGTCAAGTTTAACAAGAAATATTATTAGAAGAATATAAGAGAGATTAATACCAGGGCAATCGTGTAAACCATCAGTTTTTATGGAATGACAACAAAATCAATTACGTTGAAAATTCCTTGTTAGATTTTAATAAAAAACAATAATACATTAAAATGTCCACTTGTAATGTGATTGGCAAAAAAAAGGATGTGAAAAGTGACTTGCAGGGGACTTTTAACACGCCCGGTTTGTTTGGGTACTGCTTTAAAAGAACTGGTGTTGTTATTCGTTTCATTGGGCATCCCTGGAATTTACAGTCAGTGCTAACTCTGCTTGAAAGAGTAATTTTGCCTTTAATATCCTGATTGACTGTTTCTGAAGTTCCTGAGTCCATTCATCTGAATGTTACGGCCACCACAATATTGGCTGAAGTCTCTCTCCCATCCAATTAACTTCATTTATGTGGGAACTGTCTAAGAAGGCCAACAGGGATGGACACTTAATATTAAAACCTTAGCCATGGTACCTGGTGATGTAATCATAAAAATCGTCTTCCATGGGAAGAGTATGTAGCCAGAACTACATTACAGAATGAGTAAAGGAATGTGATCTACACATTATTATCCCCAAACTGTCTGGAAATTAAAGGTGAAGTATTTGGGGTTTATTGCTTAAATAGTGAATTGTCCAATGAAAATATTTTGTATTTTAATTCAAAACTTCACTAGTGTAGAATTCACAAGTATGTGTGTTTTGTTCATAAATTGCTTTGTGATTTGGATTTTTTTGTTTTGTTTTGGGTGGGGCTTTATGCAATTTCTAGCTAAATATGTTCCATATCTGAAAGACAAAATGGAAGTACCTCTAACTCCTCCGTGCAGACAGCTAAGATCATTGGTTACTTTTCTGTGCACAGGACTTCAAGAAGAACCTATTCCTCTTTCTGGCAACAGGTAATGAAAATGTAGTAGTAATAAATCCTGTCATAAATCCTCTAAATTGTAAATCCTCAGAATTAGTGCAGAAATAACTTTATTTATTAATTGGAAGCTATGTTCTTTGAGACAGCTGCATATATTTTGTGTTTTGCGCGAAAGAGTGCATGAACCATATCTGTGGCTTTTCAGGGGAGCTTGAAGAAGGAAATGAGAGTTACTACTGTAGACCTCTTTCTCCTGGGGGACTTAATAGCCTGAAAATCCGATCTTCTTTTTTTGGAGAAGGCAACAGTAAATATTTATGTATATAGCAAGTATGTATGCGTGTATATATTTATATGTATGGCAAACACCTATATTGAGCAAGTATCACCTACAAAATCTCCAGAAGAGATACAGGAAGAAAGTATTGTCTGTGTTTTGGAGATATCCCCCAACAATCGAATTTAAGCCTTTTCATGCTGACACAGGATCAGGATTGCTTCATCCTTTCCTTCTCATCTTGTTTGTGAGACTAGCATTTTTTGCCTTGCTATCTTTCTTGCATATGCACGAAGAATTTAAATATCCTTTTCAGGAGGGGACCAAAATCTAGACAGAATTCTTTACTTCGTGAACCAGCCTTGATGGCTTGTCTCACTCCTTCCTGTTCACCATGGTGTTGCAAGAAATGACCTTCTATATGGACAAGAGAACATTTTAATGAATGAGTGAATGAATGAATGAAATTAAAATTTAGAGAGAACATAGAGCTTTAAAAGATAATTTTGTTTAAATCAAAATTCAACAGATAATGCTGTTAAACTTCATACTTCCAAGTCTTGTTTTGTGTTCTTAGTATTTTGGTTACAGAGCCCTCTAGGGAGTACTTAAAATGCTTGATATGGCAATCAGAGAAGTATCAGGATAATATGAATTCTCTTTTGCTTGTCGGTAAGGATTTTTAGTTGATTATGTATTTCTAATTGATGTTGAAGCGTTCCATGTACATGGAGAAAATATATCTGAAAAGATAAGGCTATATTGTAGAGCACATCTTTTGAGCCATTGAAGTTTATCCAATTAATGTAACCCTCTGAAGTCTGGATTATCTGATTCTTTTATTACACATAAAAAGTTACAGTATGGCAACATAGAAGTTGATGATGCATTGTTCTGTGGACGTAATGTGAATGAAGTAGTTTTATTACATTACGAAAATGTTCAGCTCGCTACTACTAATTCAATAACTGTGGTAGTTGAAATTTGGTAATCTGTTGAACCCTTTTCTGTGTGCTATTTTTCCTTAAATAAAGTTTCAAAATATGCCTCAGATAATGAACAAGATAATTTGTAACTTTAGTAATGCAGCTACATGTTATTAGATCTGAAAAAAATTTAAACCCCCTCTTACTTGTACTCTCAATAAGTAAAAAGCAGACTTGCTCTGATAACACTAACTGCTTAGCTATTAAGTCTATTAATGGACACTGAGCTACACATGGGAGTGTAAGCAATGTATATATGTAGTAGGTCATCAGTACTTGGGATTTTTTATTTCCAAAATGACATTCTGTTTTCATGTTTCTAGATTATTAATATTATATGCTGATTTCTGTTTTTTGTAGAGCATCAGACTGTTAAACATTCATATCAGCATCATTCGCTTACAGAACTGAAGGAAATGTTACAAGTTGAGGTAGAAGCACCAACGCTTAGCTCACTGGAGGAGGGCTGGTGGCTTCAATTGGGTTTAAATCCAGTCTCCATAGAAACTTTAGAGCAATTAGTTATGCATCCCAGTAATGCAAATAATTTGCTTCCTACAGAAGTAGAAACATACACACAATTTACATCCTATCAGTTAGAAAGTAAGTATCTTCTTTTTTAAAAAAAGTGATAAAAAAGCAAAGATGGGTACTTTAACAGAGAATCATACAGTGATATTTACATACCTCCAAGAAGGAAGGAAATGGAAGATTTCTTATTTTCAAGAACAAAATGTTTTATAGCAATATGAAGTAGCGACACTACTACAATTGAGGTGTACTTTCAGAGCTTAGAATAAATTGTAGGAACAAAAGTGTTTAACTACACAGAGTTATCTTTTCTGTTAATGTGCAGATGAAAAGTAGCCTCCACCAGCCATATTATTTTTTAATAAAATAGTTTTATTTAGGAGAATTTCTTAACAAACAGGAATTTTGCACTGGAATATTTTAGTAAAGCAGATACTTCTACAGTCCTATCTGCAGAAGGTCAGTGGGGAGAGTACGTTACAGTGAAAATTCTTTATTTTGTGATGCTTTTCAGAGGCATTTTTATGTTGGCTGTGGTTTCAGATGTGAACTGAAACATAAACTTCAGAATTTTTCCTGGCCATTATGCATACAGACAATCAAGCTTTAACATAAAATGTGAAAAGTTCTTTAGATTTTATTATATAACTATGCAAGACACCAGTTATGGTTGTAGAACTCCAAGGATTGGCAGTAACAGTATATATGAAACAAAGGGGCACCACTTCTGAAAGAATGTTTCCACTTCACTGCTTTTTACATATTGTAAAGTGTTGAGCTACTGTGTTTAAGGTGGATGTGCAGCTGCAGTGCAAAAAATTACGGTTCTAGTGAATCACATCTTTAGAGGGAGCTAATTGCAGGCTTTACTTCTTTTGCGTCTCAAAAAAATTCTGTTAAACTTGTTAATCTTTCTTCCTAATGAAATGTCCTGCATCTCACTTCCTAGAAATCTAACACCAGTGAGCACCATGCAGATGGTGAAAACTTCTCCAAACGCTAGCACAGCCTTTGTTTCTCAACATTGTACATTTTTACTTTGGACTAATCAGCACAAATTTTCTAAAAGCAGATTCTAATGATCTGGGAAGGCAGAAAAAAAAAAATTAGAAAATGCTTTCTCTATAACTACCCAAAGTAGTTAACTCCAACCAGGAGAAACAAAAGAAAAAAATCTTTGTTGCAGAAAAAAAAAAAAATATTTCTTTTTTAGGATGGCTTGAAGAGAATAATTCTGTGACAAACCACAAACTGCTTTCTGCTGAAAGACGTCAGTCAGACCAAGTAATTAATCTTTACATGTCACAGCAGACTCAAACGCAGTCTTTTGCCAAGCATATGAGTGCTGCATCATCTGCCAAAATTCAGGGTACAAGTACATCTGTGGAAGAGCTTACTGGAGGAAATATAAAAAAGAATAAGGTAGAAGAGGCAATTTATTTCTTAAAACAAGAAAAGAAAACCCCCAAATCATCTGAATCATTCAGCTGTAGAGATGTGTCTTCTAAACAAGACAACTCATCCAGTAGTCAAAAGCCTACATCATTTGCACTTAATACGAAATGGGACAATGATGATTCTGATCTGAGCAACTTTATCATGCTGAGATCTAAACATATGCTCACCCAAGAAGAGGAGAAAAAGTATGTAGATAGTCCTGAAAAAGGTATGTCAACCAGTTTATTCTGCCATTTTCCCAGGTTTAAATCTTATACCAGTTAGAATAGATGGTAGTTTATGCTAGTAAATTTAAGGGGGAAAAAAGCTTTTGAAGTCAATGGTAACATTGTCATCTTTAATGTAGTTGAATTTTCAGCTAAGGATCTTACCTTTTGGTTTTTCCTTTAGATACCTTAGGGGATTTTTTCTGGGTTTTTTAGGTTAGGGGAGTGCTTTGATTTTGGGTTTGCAGGTTTTTTTGGTGGTGGAAGTGGTTTTGAATCAAAGAAACATGAGTTTATTCCTATCCTGACAAAGTAACTTGAAATGGTACTTACTCCAGAAGATCTCTTCTGTCCGTGTGTTCTGAATAGGGTCTCCTGGCCTCTTTGGAGAAATAGTAATTATCAATTGTAGTTATCAAATAGTAATTACTCTTTCTTTTGTAGAACCAGCATAGCCTAGAGTTTCAGTTCTTCTCTGGAAAGAAGCATTTGAGCCAGTTACTTTGTTGCACACCCCATCAAACAATGAGGCAGAACAGGTCTCCGGGATAACAGAATGTTGTGGTAGCCCTGTTCTTGCCAATCACAATGCTTGTGAAAGAGCCTCAGGCTATGCATTGGGCATTGCAGAAATGCAAAACAGTAGAGGGAAAAGAAATAGAAGAAAATCCTTTTTGTTTTAAAAAATAAATTTGTGACACAAAACACCAGGAGGCAGTGACATATATTCAGATTGACTTTTCAGGATAAAATTGTATTAAAAAAGAATATTTTTCATTTGGGGGCGGGGGGGAGTTGTATGGCAGAATTCTGACAATAACTGTTATCTATGTTTCAGTTATATGTCATAGCATGAAAAAAAAATATTACAAGTGTTACATAATAGCTTTCTGTAATGATTCCTATAAAATCGAACTAGGATATTTATTTAATTGCAAGGTTATATCATCTTGTGGAGGAAGTTATCTCTTAGTAAAATTAATCTGTTATTGACACTGGTAGACATTCATAAAACCGTTCCATGGCCTCAGAAAGCAACAATCCCAATTTTGAAAGGAGATCAAGGTACCTGAACTGGAGTTTTATGCTACCATCTAGTGAACTCTGACTAGAACTACATCTCCTAGTAAGATATCCAAATGTATGGAAAGACAAGCTATGTTACATTTACTAATAGGCTTGAAGAAGTTTAAATAAGTACAGTTTAGAATATGTTTACAGGTAGTGTCCAGTGTTGCAGATCAGTTATTTCTGATATACAGAGAACCCTTTAAAATGCATAGGTCTTACCACAGTGATGTAGAGATTATGTAAATTATCATATACTTTAGTAATAATGAAAAGTTTTTATTAAGGGTAATCCTAAATTTATCTGAAAATAAGAAATGCCAGCACTGCTTTTAGGGTTCTTTCTCTATTGTCTTTGTTCTTATCTGTTTTTTAAAGATGTCCTTGTGTATAATATTTAGTTCAGAAAATACACAGGAGGGAGGCAGTAGAAACACTTAGTGATCCACTTTTGAACGCTGTATAGCTTTTCAAAGTCAGGAAGGCTTTTTTAACTTAACTAGAAAAAAACCAGGTTTTTTCTTTCTGTCTCTGCATGATCAGTTTGTTTTCTGAGGAAACTGATGTTCTCAACTAGAAAAAATCAGCAATATTTAGGAGATACCTATTAAGCCAGATCCCCTCTCAGAAATAGAGGTAGAACTACCAAAGGAAACTTTGTGGGCAGAAGCTGTAGCTCATGCATCAGTATTTGTAAGGAAGAAGGGAAGGAGACTTAGAAATTCTAAGAAGTTGCGAAAGATAGATAGATAGAAGACATGAGAAAAAGTTATTTTCAGTAGGCAATTTTTCTTTTTTTTTTTGTTCCCCTCTCATTTGCAGCGTCCATGTTCTTTCTGGGTCATTTACGGTATCTAACCTTTTCTACTCACACTCACTGAGATATTTTTCGTAGTTTGAGCTCCTTTATAGTCAGCAGCATCTTTCCTCTCATACGTGTTTTTTCTCCACATAAAGGCATATGAGCTTTCCTATGGAGCTATGTTATAGAGCTATAGTAGCAGCTCCTTAATTTTCCCAGGTCGATACTTCTGCGCTAAGGAAAACAAACCTGATAATGCCTGAGTTCCTGGGCTGAGAAGGCTGACAGGGCCTCATCTCTCTCTCTGTCTTGATGATTTTTACATACCATATGAGTCCATGAAAACAATAAAGAAGTTCATTAAAAGAAAATATATATGCCATAGAAATTACTCTAATGTGAAAGTATTTTCGCATATAGAGTCATTTATAGAATGGTTTTCTTATTAATTGAGCTGTTTTTCTGCTATTTGTATCTAAATGTTCACTTGTGGTTTAATGATTTAGTGCTACAACCTGAAGAACAGAGTATGCATGTTCACAAAGAGGACAGTCCTGTTTGTGAGACTGTAAGAATAGAGGAAAATAAACAAGAGAATGAGGACAGTGTTACAGTCAATATTCAAGCATCAGGTATACTATTTTGGATGCGCTTTACTTTATATAGCCTTGCAATTGTTTTGGTTTAGTTTGCTCAGCTAGCAGCAAATACCACAGAGCCGCTTGCTCATCCCACCCCGTCCTGGGGATGGGGAAGAGAATGAAAGGGGTAAAGGGAGAAGAAGCTCGTGGGTTGAGATGAGAACAATTTAATAACTGTACAATAATTTTGTAAATAGTAATAATAATTATAGCAGTAGTAATATGTACAAATATACAAATGAGTGATACACAATGATACTAGTCACCACCTGACGACCACGGCTCAGCGTGTTCCTAGCTAACGATCCCAGAGCAGGGAGAGTCCTGAAACCACAATCATGGAACTGAGATAAGAGCCCCAGCGTCCAAGAGACTGAGATGGCCCTGAAAGAGGGGTGACAACCCAGAGCGAGAGAGCTGATGACCTAAAGCAAGAGAGGGCACTCTGGACAGAGCCTCATGTATATACTGGGCATGACGTGCATGATATGGAATATACCATTGGCCAATTTAGGTCTCAGTTCTAGACCGGAGGTCGAATCCTAGGCTTGAAATTGCGGCTGTGCTCCCTCCCAGCTTCTCCTGCACCTTCAGACACAGGCACAGCAGAGAAGCTGAAAAATGCTTGACTGTCCTGGCAGCAACTGTAACCATCAGTATGTTATCAGCCTTCTCCTCAGCACAAATCTAAAATGTAGCCTCACACTAATTACTATGAAGAAAGTTAACTCTGTCCCAGCCGAAACCAGGACAACAATATAATTTTGTATTAAATAGTACTCCTCAGAAAAATATGGAAATTATTAGGCTTAGTCTTTGCTCCTTGTGACTGAAAACATTCCATAATAGACACGGGTGTAAAAGCAGGCTATGGAATCATGTCTTAAGACTAAAGCCAATTGCATGCACACCAAAAAGTACAGATTTTGAGTTATGATCTAAATCAGCAGATATGAAATCTCTTATGCCAATCAGTACCCTCAAATTATTCTGCATTTTTGCCACTGACAGAGTAACTGAGAGAATTGGAGATGGAAGGGATTGGCCGTTATTTTTCATAGAGAATGTCTTTAACACAGTAGTAATCCACTATGGATTTATCTCATACAAAACTAAACCTTACCCTGTGACCTTTTGCTGTACTTTTCAAGGCATTGTACCAAAGAACATGCAGTGACAACAGTTTTGTCATGCAGTAGAAATGTTGAAGAAGAACCTAGAAGATATTTATCCAATTTATTTTACAGCCTCAAATTAAGAACATCCAGTGCTAGAAAGTTGTAGGCCTAGCACAGATTAGTTAGGTTTTCCATGGAAATACATTCACTCTAACCATATGCTTAATGGGATTCTCTTTCACAGAACCAGTGAAAGAGGAGAGCAGTATTTTTATATGTTCTCATCTGAGATGGGAATCACGTAACAGCTATAAGCTTATTTTTTAGGTTTTTAAAATAAATTTTGAAGCAAGACTCCTTTAATGCAACTGGGAAAAAATTAAAGCTCTTCTGCAGTCAAAAGAAAAATTAGCATTTTGTAAAGGTGGTATTTGTTGGGCATGAATGTCCTATTATAGTCCTGGAAATAAAATGTGTTTCACTATGGTGGCCTTGCAGACGAAGGAAAGGCGTCTTTCTCAAAAACAAGCTATAGCCAAAACAGAGATTAGAAAGACTCACACAAGCATTTTACTTAATGATGAAACATTGAAGATGCATGATTAGAAATACACTTTAAAAAGAAAATAATACATTAATGCCTGAATAAAATTATACAATGGGCGTTTAAAATACTATAGTACCTCACCTATTTCCCTAAAGGCTGAAAAACTGGACATAATAAAATATTTTTTTTAGAATGCTTAAAAATATGAAGTTTTTAATTGCTCTTATGAAATAGCGCATTGGCCCAGTGAAGTTTAATCAGCTGCTAGTCAAACAATTTTCATAGATCAGTTGAAAATATATTTGAAAAGTAATAGTAGGTCTTTGAGAATGAAGAATCACAGAGTTCTGATCTTGTTGATGTCATCAACTGAACTATAATTTTAAAAAATGGGTATGGAAGAGTGTGACCTTCTTACCTGAGGAAAAGGAAATCCCTTTCAACGCATTCAGCAATTGACAGCTCTGTCATGGATGCTAATAGTGAGAAACTCATTTGTAATTTGGAAAGAATTGTAGAACAGCCATCCAGAAGCTATTAAGAACTGTAAATATGAAAGCACAGAGACTAGCAGATTGTCTTATTTAGCCTTGCTGGACAAAGACATTAGAAGTCAAATACCAGGGAAAGGAGAAGGGCTGTTTAAGTTGAAGTTATAGTAACAAGTGGATACAAAGGCACTAAGTCTAAGTTTAAACTACAAAGTAGAAGTCTTCTGTAGAACAATGGAATAATAGTACAATCTTTGTGGGAGCCACAGGAGTAAAAAATCCCAACTTTTCATCATGGAGTTTGATCACTTTATGAAATGCATGGAGTAACGTGGTTGCCTGCTGTGAGGATCAGCTTAATTGTACCACCCAGGAGGCTCCCTGGTGAGCAACTGGTTTTGTGTTGATGTTACAGCTTTTGTGAATAAGTCAGTGTTGTTTGTGACTTGCAAGGTCTTTTGAATATTCTTGTCTAGTAGTGGTGTATGAAACAAAACTTTCTTATGTTTTGTTCATTGTTCTATCCAGAAAGCCAATGCCAGGCATACTGTCTCTTAGAAGAAGCAGCCACTCCTGTTCTAAAATATTTGACACATCTGGGTGTACTTGCTTCTGTAAATTGGAGCTTTGACAGCATTAAATTTGATCATACAAGGTTTTTCTTTAAACAGCAAGAAAAAGTGATATGTGATCGTTTTAAAGAAGGTATGTCTTTTTTAATAAAGTCATTGTTTTTTCTTCTTTAATAGTAATACAGGTTTAATTGGTGACACAAGGTTCAAGATGTTTGATAATTAGTGATAAAACTTTCAGCAGCTTATCCTGAAGAGTTATGGTAGTTGATTTCTTCTTTTATTTCCAAAATAATATCTCCTCATTCTTCAGCATTACATTTATTAACCTGAATATCGTAATACAAAAAGTATTCCAATTGAATTTAATTTTAAAATATTTTAGATAGGCTTCAGAAATGTTGCTTCTATATAAAAAATGTTTAAATTTTTAATGCTAAATTTTTAAATTAAAAGCTGTCTATGTGTTGTTTCTTTCATTTTAGTAGCTGTTGTTTGTCACACCTGCATGATGCAAAATGCTAAGCTGCTGTTAGAAATGAGAAGAAGAAGAATTCATATTAATTTGTTTTCTTTCTGACTTCATTTCTCTCCTGTGGCATGTGATAACCCTGTAAAACCAGAAAAATGAAAACAAAAGCCAGCAAATTCAGTGACCCTGTATGAAGATTTTTAGCTATAGATAAAAAGAGGGTCAGAAAAACCTCACAGCAAAATATAGACTGTGTTTTAGGAAGCTTTTGAAAGTTATTGGGTATTTGGGATTATTTTTTGAGTTGTGCTGGTCATAGTTGAGAACTAGTTGTAAGGATAACATAGCAGGTTGTCTGCTACCTGCCAAGTTTTTATATTATGTCACAAATTACATGAAACATTTTAGCTAACTCAAATTCGTTGCTTTCTGTGACAATTGTATTTTTCTCAAAAGAAATATAACAATGAAATCATAAATGAGAGAGAAGGCAAGCAAAAAAATTGTTAGTGATCTCTGCAGAATGACAGCCTGTGATCTATAGGATTACCATATTAAAATTGTCAGCAGCAGGGTTCTCTTAATTTGAGGAAGCTTGCAAAAAAGCAAACACTCTTTTCACAAACATGAGAGAGAAACTCAGTATCCATATCTGCATCAATGAATCACAGAAAGGAAAGCATTGCTGAGATATGTATACAGAGAACTACTACCCCTTCTCAAGATCAAAGAAAAAATATGTAAGAGTCTGTATTTTATTTCAAGATTAAATTAATAAAACCTATATCCTTTCAAATGAAGTTTACGTGCTGTAGAAATGCAGCCTAAAGTAGTAGCTGGGCCAAGTGGCATGCTTTTTTGAACTTGAGGGCCCTCTTTGCTTGTAGATTAGCTATGCAGTATATTATTATTGCTAAAATTACAGCAATGAAATAAATGAAAATGTTGAGTGGCTGAAATACTGAGGCAAGTAGTCATCTGTTGGACCTTCCTTTTAAAGGCGAGTGTTTTCTGAAGAATGGATAATATTTAGCCATCCCTTGTTATACAAAAATAGCTGTTGTTGAACACAAAAGTGACCTATTAAATAGGTGGGTCTTTGGACTGCAGCTCAAGGAAAGCAGTAAAAACTTTTTGCTCTTGGTTTAAAATACCACAAAAAGTCAGTTTGATTTAGCTACTGTTGTCTACGCAAAAGAGATAGAAAAGTGCAAAGGAGGTCTTGTATTTTGTCCCCAACTAAAGAAGCAGAAGGAGACAAGAATTTTCTTGCTGAAAGTTCCATGGAAACATAGAAATGAGGAAGGCTCTAACATATCCAATGCATTCTTAATTAATATTTCTCTAACTGTATTGGAGATTCCAAAACTTCCCTGGTAAGTTACTTCACTCTTTTATTGCCTTCCTGGTTTTAAGTAGTTTCACAATATCCAATCTCATTCCACTTTCCTCCAAAGTATGCTGATGCATTTTCTTATTAATCCTTCAGTGAACATAGAAACCAATCACTTGCTGTGACGGTACTGGTCTAATAGAAGATTGTTATTCCCCTGCTGGTCTTTTCTTTCTGCACCAAATACTACCAAATGCTCCAGTCTTCTGTCATAAAATGTGGTTTCCTACTGTCTTGCTTTGTTTCTAGATGACCTGTATTCTTCCACCACTATTTTATGGTGAGTGGTGTCAGGAACTTGTAGTCCTTCAGTTTCAGCACCTTCACTGACAGAAATGAACAGTCGCTTTTTGTCTTTTGATACAGAATAGTGGCAAGATCTTTGTCTTCCATGCTGTTTTCAGCTAATTCTTCTGTATGCTGTGTTCATAAGTTTGATTTTTCCTTCCTAAGTGTTTTGCTTCTCTTTTTGAATTAAAAGCTATGTTGATCCCATTACACAGAACTCAAAAATATTTTCCTTGTATAACGCATCGTTTTAAGTAATTGCTTTAGCAGCTGTAGTAATTTATTCTTTGATTATCTTCATCAACCATTTTTTAGCATTTTGAAGTATACTTTTTTTAAGTCCACTTACTCTGCAGAAGTCACATATTTCCTTTCTTAACATAATGAACTACACCACTCCCTGTGTGCAATTCCCAAAAATGGCTTATTTCTTCAGGGTCTTTATTCCCTCCTGTTTGGGCAAGCTGCTAAAAAATTATTCAAAATGGGTGCATAATACAGACTAGGTAACCCATACATTGTTTTATGTACTCTGTGGGTCCAAGAAGAAGCAGAAATTTGCCTTCTCAAAGAATGTTAAGATTCTTATCAGGAGAGGTTAATTAGGTGTGGGGAAAGTAATATCAGAAGTTAAAACTCTACATGGGTCATTATTGGAAGGCAATAGGAATTTTTATCATGATACATGTGAAGACTAGCGGGTGACAAATCATTTGCCATAAAGAATGTGGCTTTTGTAGTCTAAAATTTGTTGAAAAGTTCTCTGAAAAGCTAACTTTGAGGTTATCACTACTTTAAAATTGTTTATTGATTAGTGGATAATCTGCCATTTTGATTTCTTGAAAAGAGTTCTGAAATGTTTGGAAAATGGGTTAGATGGAGTTACAGTGCTTTTGAAAAATTTAGTGATTTGACTAGTTGGATGAGGAAATAGTAATGAGAACAGCTGGGCTTGTGCGATGGACCATAAGAGGGGGAATTTATCAGTTTCTGTGTATATTTAACAACTGCCTTACTAAAATCAGTAAGGCAGTGTGGATTTAATGGCACACCTAGGGAAACTGCTCCGTCCTCCTCCAGCAAGCACCATCTATCCCTACACACCTTTCAAAAACACTTTCCTGTGTGCCACTTGCTCTGGGCCAGATGACATGGGAGAAGTTGTGCGGTATCATAAGCTATTTGCCAAGATCAACAGATCCGACCCTTTCAAGATTATGTTTGTTTAAGTGTGTTTTATGACAATTCAGAGATATCAGGATCTTTTAAACTGATTACGTATGTATAGCGTGATTTCTGAAATTTTATACAGACCACATCTGTGTCTTTTGTTTGTAAAGGTAAAATAGATGAGAAGGAGATCATGCTGTTCAGACATGCTGCTCTAGTGCACCTGCTGGTGGCAGTTCGAGATCTTCTGTTAACGTGTGGCTTGGACACAGCACTAGGTTTGTTTTTAATAGTGAAAAATGATACTCAGAAACCAACTGTTTTGTGTGTATGCTGCAGTCCATTCTTTGTGTTTGTAGGCTGTGATTCTTTGCCATTGGTATACCTCCAGCATAGCTTCAATATGATATTCAACACCCTTTGCTTCCTTATTTCTGTTCCATCATTAGAAATTAATTCACTGCAGAGTGTACTTTGGTAGTGTATAAACTCAGTTCATGACTAATATACCACTGTTTATGTTAGTACATGGATTTGCCTAAGAAACATTCATATCAACTTCCATATAAATAATGTGTTATCTTGTATCTCAGAATGACAAATTTTCATTGGAATCTGTGTTTAAACTAAGAAACGTGCAAAAAAAATGGTAAATCCTTTGTTGGTTACAATCTACCTTCTGTGAGTGTGGAAAAAATTCCATCTAAAAATATTCTTAGGCTCCTCAGAAATGAGGTACGTAGAACTGAGGGCATTTTAAGAAAAAGCTGAGATATTATCTAAGATATCATGAGGCAGGGAGCTTGAAGTTACAGTCCAGTTCTTAGCACTGGACTCACACAGAAGCTCTTTTTGAGCTTTTCTGGTCTTATGCTGTTCAGATTTGGAATATTAAAATTTGTTGTAGCACAATTTTATGCCTGAAATTATAATTTCATGCTTGTCAAGTTCCCATAGTTGTGTATTGTGGATTTTCACATAGATCTGTTGGGATAGATTCATAAGGAGCTGCAGTTAGCTTTCATGAATGCTCTCGGAAAATCAGGCTCCCTCTGTCTTTATAGGAGATAAGCTGGTTCAGAGTATCTTAACTTCAGTCACTCTGAATTATCCCTTGATGCAGGGTTTTTCCTTAAAATTGATGTAAAATGGAAAACAACTGCCATAAACAGGACTGTGGAGAAAAGTAGTATTTTTTATTCACTTAAATATTTCTAGCAATAAAAGAGTAGGAAGAAAAATACAGATTTAATATGTAAGTAGAATCCTAAGTAGAGTTCTTTTCTACAATTAATATAAGCAACATAGAAGGATGAGAGTGAGACAAATGAGCAGCTCTTCCTCCTCTGTTCTGTTGTAGCAAAAGCACTCCTAGATGATATTTCAGAATTACACAGCACCTGTCTTTCCAGATCCCAGCAACACCTTACGCAGGAAACTGTGAAAAACGATCTGGAAAAAAATCGGAAAATCCAGCCAGATACTAAGTAGGCTCTGTAGTCCTCACTGTTGTGATGTTGTGCTGTGCTGTGTCATTCATCACATAGTTAACCTTGGATGTATTTTTTCTTTATGCCTTTTCAAAGAACACCAGCATTGTTCACCATTTATATACAAAAGGCATCAATCAGAGCTGAGAAGCAGTTGTATTGATATGAGGAGTGGTGAAAACACAAGAACAAGTAAAGCTTTGGACAATGGGAATGTAAAAGAAGTTGTTATGAAGTATAAGCCGTGTAGACTAGTTAAATATAACAGTGCTGCTGCTGGTATCTGCAACTATAGAACGGAATGTTCTGTAATTCTAGCTGTAGTGATATAGCAGATACTACAGAAGGTATAGCAGTTTTTATAAAGGCCACTTACGTCCCTGGTTAGTAGTAACAGTATCCTTCCATATTGGTGAGCTATTAAATTTTCATCTGTTTTGTGCAAGATACCTTCACATAAATTTTAAATGTATGTTTTAGATTAAACACAAACCCTGGAAATTATCTTTTGTCACTGCAATTACTTCTCCTGTTGTCTTATTAACAGGTTATTTGTCCAAGGCGAAGGATATCTATAAAAACATCTTAGAATCCTGTTTGAATAATATCTGGAGACAGTTGAAGATTGTACAGTACAGCAGACAGAAAAAGCATGAAACAAATCCCAAAATAGCAGAGCTTCAGTCTCAAATGTTAAATTGGATACGAAGTTACGGAGAGGAACAGAGTGTTAAGGTTAACAATGCAAACAATTTCTCTAAGCAAGCAAGCAAAACTGCTCCAAACTATGTGAATATTTATAAAGCCATCTTTCAGCATGGGTTGGTTTATGGAAGAAAGTCTTATAATTCCCTTTACAACTCACAGTATCTCTTAAATAAGGGTAACAAAAAGTACAAGATCTCTATTAGGAGCAGTGCATGTTTCTGTTTGATCAAATCTCCCTTTGTTAAATGACTGAAATAACATGCATGTGAGTTTTAACATTGCCAGGGCTTTATCTTGTTGCAGGTGGTCTTGTTTCCCTGGTAAGTATATTGCATCATATCACTTACTGAAAATTATATTATAACCTTTTATTTGAAAGCCTGAATCGTCTTGTAGTGTGATAATCATAGCACACGTCAGGATTGTGTACTTGTACAGTGTGACTCAGAGAACACACACCGTGGAGTATATGGGTGTTGTTATCTGTAGACGACCTCTGCTTAACCCATCTATCAGGCCAATCTCCTGGCAATATAATTACATAAGAAGCAAATACCCATAAGGGATAGTTATGGCATGGAGGATAGAGTTGTGGAGGAGATTCAACTTATCGAATTTTTTTTTTTTCTGGATATGTGAGTATTTTGTGTGATACCATGCAGTACAAAATACCATCTTCCTTTGCAGATTATTTATTATTTGTTTACAGAATACTTATCACATAATGAAACAGAAGGGATAAAATGTATAATTTTTCAGGTATCCTAACTGTTTGGAAGAGAATTTATGCTGCTGAACTCATAGCCAAAAAAAGTTGAATCTTCAAGCTTACTTTCATTTATTTTAAGTTCTTTACGTATTTCACTACCTGGAGCTTTCTTCTTTTGTTTCTATTAAGAGTTAAACTAAGAGCTCTGAACATCTTTTGATTAAATTTTCCTGAGAAGAAAAAGATATAAAATATAAAATATAGAGTAAATATATAACATGTAATATATTATATATAATATAATGTAAATATGATATATATGCAATATAGTGTAAAATATAACTATTCTGCACCCTTTTAGAATTTAAAATGGAAATGAAGCAACCAAAACAAAATGGTGCTGATTGTCTTGGTGTCTGTCCTTCAGTAGTCCCTGTAAGCTCATTTCAGCATCATTTTCTTCTTAAGAGTAAAACATTTTGCGTTGTGGTACTAGGATTAGGCTGTACTAGGAGACATGTGACAACTTTGTCACCTTAATATCAGCTCAGTGACAATTTTGCTTTTCTTCTGAACTCCGCTACATGTGTTTTTTAAAATTTTTAACTATAACTCTCCTGAGTTTTGACTTGCTTGCTTGACTTAAGCTTAAGGTCATACACACATACACAGGCAATGTAGGAATAAATATGATTTTTTTCACAGTTACAAGATTGTTTACTGTTCCCCAACATTCAGAGACAGGTTTCAATGAGACAGAATAGGCAGGAGTATTCCAGTTTTAATAAGAAGTAAAAGTTGTATTGAATAAACCATTTCCTATTCTATCACATCAGCATCGGTTGACATGATGTGAAATACGATAATCTGATTATCCTTTTATTCACCAAAATTCTAGTTAATATAGGATTATAATGGGATGTTTCCTTTGTAAGCAAAAAGTTACTAATGGAATAGAATAAACTGAACTTTACTCTTTGTTTCATTATCTTTTGTACTCATGATTAAACAGAACTTTACTAAAAACGTCATGTAGCTCACAACAACATATAATGAGTATGCTGTTGCATCATGCGTGAAAAAGCAGGTCTGCATTTTAAAATGCAGTTGTCCAAAACTGTTTTGAAAGGAGCCAGTGGATCATCAGGTGGCTATTCTGTGCACCAACATATGGAAACGGAAGCCTGCCTAAAGGTTGTCAGGCTGACTGATATCCAGGTTCTTTTCTGACAAGATCCAATGCACTGTTAATATGTACATATATAATTATCTTGCATCCGTAAGACTTAAGAGTTAGATAATGCCATGTGCCTTCTTAAAAATCTTATCTTGTGTGCACCATGAAAAGTGTCTATACAATGGCATAAAAGTTAAGAGATCATCTTGTCTGAAAGTACGGTGTAAATCTTCTATGTGTGTACATATTCTTCTTTACATGTTTTGATTGTGTAGCACAAATTCAGTTTGTATCAGTTGAAATGGTGGACAAGGTAAACACCTTGTCTGGTAGTGATTCTTTTTAAAACTATGGCAGTTCAGTAGATTCTAACCCTTTTCAACATTTTCTTCTTGAGCAGTATTTAGTGAATCTCAGAGGCAGGCGATCTCTGGCAGGAACACTTCAGTGTACTCCATCTGTGGTCTGGAAAATCTTTCTAATTACTTCAGCCGTACATCTAGTACCTCCCTCCAGTATATCACCGTCTTGCAGGCTGAATTCTAGCTATCTTCAGTTTAAGTTTTGCCTCCGTAGGGATAATGCCTCCAATGTGACACTAATAACGTCTAGTGCAACAGTAATGATGTCTTTATATATATATAATATATATGGTTTTTAT
>NW_010141399.1:15021-63815 GCF_000699245.1 Pterocles gutturalis | reverse complement strand
GTTGAGCCAGCATCCTGCCAGTGGCACAGCCCCCCATGCTGGACCGTGGCTGAGAGAGGACAAAGCATCCAGATGTCCCGCAGGCGGGAAAGGGAGGCCCAGCTGGCCTGCATGAGTTCTTCTAGCACTCCTTAAAAAATTGCTGATTGCCAAGCATTGCATGGGCTCTTCTTCCTCGTCCCCTGGCCCTGCCCCTGGAGGGTGGAGAGGTGCCATCTCTTCTGCATGGAGCCCTGAGGGAGAGGGGAGGGGAGGGCCTGGCGTTCTTTGGGCTGCTGGGCCAGCAGGACACGAGGAGCCTGTCTGAGGCCACGGGGGGAGGTCCTTGGGGCCTGGAGGTGGGGGGTGTGTTGAGTCCAAGGTGGACTCTCCCTCTGTTTGCTAGTAGGAAGAAGAGAGCTTCTTGCCGCTTTTGCTACCTCTTGCTTTCCTGTTCTGAGAAAGCGCTCTCCCGTTTTGTTGGAAGGATGAGAGGCAGCTGCTGAACTGGATTTGCTGATTGCCAGGCGTTCTGTTCCTCCTCGTCCTCCTTTTCTGTCTGTGCTGCCTTCTCTTGGGGGGTGCCTTCCTCATGCATGGTTGCTGGGGGCTGCTCTGTGTCTTCACAAGGTTGTTTGTGTCTCTTGCCGTCTGGAGCAGCACAGCTTATATTGAAAGAACAGAAGCACAGAGGTTGGGCGAGACAGTTGTAAGCCTTAGTCCAATCTCTTGCTCATAGCAGCCCTTTTTTTATCTCTTTTCTCAGGTATATGTCTTTTTTTGATACCCTGAAGAACAGAAGCTGCATGGTTGCTCTTGGCCGCTGTTCCGTGTGTGGGCAGCCTCATGGTGTCGGTATATTCCTTTTATCTAGGTGGAATGTCTTCATGGCCGAGTGCTGCTTGTTCATCTGTAGTCACCAGCCAGGTCCTTCTCTGAGGGTTCTCATCTTGATGCAGACCTGAGGCAGCTTCCTGTGCCTTCCCTTGTGTGCCCTTCAGTATCTCAAATGCTTTGGGCTGGGGCCACAGCAAATTTTTGCTGGACTGTGGAGATCAAGATGGGTCACAGGAGTCCAGATTAACTGGCCAAAGTGCCAGATAAGAGAGGAGATATTTTTACTGGGTTTTCTTGTTTAATCATTTGGTTTTTTTTTTTTTAATGGTTTATTGCCCTGTCTTGAGGAGACCTCCTAAAGAAACACCTAGAAGGGGCTTTAAGGGTGAAATCTATCACTTCTTCTTGGCAGTACTGTAGTCTTCTGCTTTTCCGACGCAGCAACTGTCTCTCTAATGTCTTGATCTGTTTCTACTCTTTGTGCACTGCCACAGAGTGTCTCACTTCATCTTTAGGAATCTTTGTCTTGTAAGAGTTTAAACACCCAGAGGAGAGGGAGGAGTGCAAGAAACACTTTTGGTCAGTGTGGAGCTACTCAGTCTGGGAGCATAATTCAGTCTTTCTAGGCTTCTCCTAGGACAAGGAGGCAAAGGGAAACACAAGGGAAGGGCTGCTGCTCTTTGAATCTTTCCCTGTGTTTTGAATGTGATTCTTCTTGTAAGCTGAGCATTTGTCTTTGCCCCAGATTCCTGCCTTTGCTGGAGTTGTCCCACTTCTCACAGTTAAGTCCTGATGGCCTCTAAGTAATCCTCCAGAAGGGGACTTACAGAGTTTGGACTGTAGAACAAACATGGTTTTGCAAACTGTTCATAAATCAGTTTTCCCAATTTTGAGTAGCTTCTATGATGAAAACACATCATTTTAGAGTAAGCACTTCTGTGTGCTTTGTTGCCATATACTGCCTTTGCTCCTCCTGATCTCTTGCATCTTGGGGAAAGCGGCATTTAATCTGCGGTGGGAGAGGGACTATCAGTATTTGTGTGATACTTCTTTTAAAAGCAGTGAAAAGCCTGGGAACACTACCAAAGGCATGTGTGACCGCAGGGTTTCCTGACTGATGTATGAAGTTCTGGGGCTACTTCAAATAAAGCAACACGTTCAAAATTCACAATACCAAGTTCTGTGGTGGAATTGTGTGTGCCATTGCCTGCAAATGAGGTGGGAAATAAAAATTTAAGAAAATGGTAATAATCCTTAAAATTGCTAATTCCTCAGTAGCAAAATAGCTTTTATTCTCTAATAGTTTTCATCTTTCATGCCCAGTTGGTTTTTCTGTTTCTCTTTTTCTTTGGCTTGCAATCAGTCTCAAGCTTTTCTTACTCCAATTTTAACTTTCTTAGTGTGTCCACACTGCATTACTATTTCTTCTTCTTGGTAAATGCTCCCTTTGCCATTTATCCCTCCTACTGTTCTGTCCTTTCTTTTTTGATTTATTTTCCTGTTTTCCATGTTACATAAATGGGTATCAGCACAAAAATGTGACAAATTATGAAGGTGGTATTGCACTTTGATCATATGCAAGAGTCTCCCTCGACTGGCAGTAGTGTCTAGTAGCCTGTAAATATAGTACATACATGACCTTCTTTCACTGAAACTACCAGAAGTCATTTACAGGAACCAGTGGAGAAAGGCGATCTTGGTGAGAGGACTGGTAGCTGTGGTTATGCCAGAGAAGGTTGAACTGCAGGAATTCTTTTGGCAGCACTCTCAGACAGGGTTAGGAAGATTACTTTCTTTAGAAATGTGAGAACCACTTGGACCAGTTTACTTTGAGTAGATAATTTTATTTCTCAAGACTAGTTAGTGAAATTTTTAGTTGTAATTATAGAATCACTGAATGGTTTGGGTTGGAAGGGACCTTAAAGATCATTGAGTTCCACCCCCCCTGCCATGGGCAGGGACACCCTCCACTAGACCAGGTTGCTCAAAGCCTCATCCAGCCTGGCCTTGAACACCTCCAAGGATGGGGCATCCACAGCTTCCCTGGGCAACCTGTTCCAGTGTCTCACCACCCCCACTGTAAAGAATTTCGTCCTTATATCTAGTGTAAATCTACCCTCTTCCAGTTTAAATCCATTACCCCTTGTCCTGTTGCTGCTGCTACTACTACTACAATAATAATTATAATTTATATAATTACATATACTAATATTATTCATAATAATTATTAAATCGTTATAATTATATTAATAATGTAGTATTTTGAGGGTTAGGGGAAATTGTTATCTGTACATATCAGTGTGATGTTTGCTTTCTTCAGAAAGGTTCTGTAAAACCAAATTAGTTCATAAGTCACCTACCTCACTGCATAAGTAGGAAAATTATGTCCTTTACCCCTGAAATAGGGAGGTGGTGCTCTTGTCTGGTTGTTTTTTGGTTTTGTTTCCTGAATGGATGAAGCAGTAATTCTCCACAGGTCTCCAAAGTAGTAGCATGCACACCTTTGCCTGAACCATTTTCCTTTCCCTGAGCAGCATGTCGTTCTCTTCCTGAATGCACCATACCCTTCTTCCCTGAAGCTCCCATTCTGCTTGCTCTGGTGGAGATATTGCACATTACTAAGTTGCATGTTGTCACGGCCTCAGTGCAATTTAGTGTGTGCGATACTTTCACATGAGTGCATGCACACGGGTATGGCTGTGGCTTAAAGTTACTGCAGCTTTCAGTTTCGGTGGGGCCTAATTACGTTGTGAAATGGTCTTAAATCCAGATCAGTATTTTGGGTGATGCCTTGAAACGTGTTAGTGGAAGTTTGTTATGTAATGCTAGGAAGATGAGTGCTGTTTGTTTTCAATTTGAGATGGGTTATCATTATTTGCTTCATTTTCTTCATTTGCTATGTACACCTCAAATTTTATTAGATTTTTCATTGGTTATATAGAAGTTACATAAAATATTAGGTGTTATTAAAGAGGAAATAGTAATCAGATCCTTAATTGAAATTTGCCAGAAAGAGAGATTTGATATTAAGAAAACCTATAGTGCCTTGGTGGCTGAAATAGGTTAGTACTGGTTTTTCAACTTTTATTTATTAACATTTAAAGAGATCTGAAATGAACCCCAATTCAAACAAACAAAAACCCAAAAAAAAATCTCAGCTCTTTAAGCATCTAGCTGGTTTGCTGTGGTATTCCAGCAGTAATGATGGAGAAAATGAGATGGTGATACAATTCCCACAGAAAACAATAATCTTCCAGCATGTTGAGCTAATGCTTAGAAAAAGCAAAATGTGTGATCTTGTTTATTTTACTGCAACATTAATAATCTCTTTCAGATTAATTTTTCAAAGACAACTGTTAACTGGTTATGTTTTGACTGAATTTTTGCATGCAATGTATGTTCTTTAGTAGCAGCAGTATGTCTTGCAGAAATCTCTTTTGTTACAGGAATGCATTTATAAGCTCCACTTATAGTGTATGTCACGAGATGGGAATAAAATTAAAAATGATTCTGTATTAATGAAATAATTTCCTAGTCTAAAACTGGGAATAACAGATACTTTTTTTTTTTGAAAATTGCATGGAGGAAGGGAAAGCTTCAGTTACTGAAAAAAAGGTAGAATGTAGTCTATAAACCTAGAAGAGATGCCACAATGCTTCAGTATGTTTGCAAAACCAAATGAACGGTAACTCTAACCTAACTATCCTAGTCGGATAGATAGTAGTATTTATCAGCTGATTGGTTTAGTAGCAATAACTGCATGACTCGCTCATACCATTATTTTAGTCTTAAATATTCTTCTGTATGCAAAAAATAAAATCTATTTTACTTCATGTGTATTTGCTTTTTCTTTTATATTGAAAATACTAGTTCATATTAAACATATCTGTCTGTATGTTACTTTATGTACACATTATTTTAAAAAGTTATTCAAAGAATAATTCAAAGAAAAACATACTCAAATAAAATTTCAGAAAATAATTGATCTGCTCATGCTTATTCTTTACATTTTCCAAATTTGCCTGAAACTATGAAAAAATAGTAATTATTGTAAACACATAATTTGGGTCAAGCATGTTGCAAAGTCTATAGGAATTTCACGTTTTACTACCACTAATTCACGATATTATCCAAGTGCATAATCTGATGCTGAAAAAAACAGTTCTGTTCTCTACTCTGTGCAGACTGGTATAGTGTATTTTCAAACACATTGACGTGTTGTTGAGGGCTTCCTTGTTTTATATCAGGCAGTGACAATGTTCTGCCATTTGCTTCTTTCATATTCCAGGTGGCACATTCTGTGTGTTCTAACAGCGATTTCTCTTAGTGTATTTTTGTAGTTTGTAATTCTGTGACTGTCCAGCTTAAGACTGAAGGTATCTGTAAACACAGAGGCTGTGGGTTATTCTGTGTGTGTGTGCGCACGTTTAAACACATAAGGAGATTTGCATGCAGTCTTTAAGAATAGTGTAACTAAATTGCATCTTAGATACCAATCCTTTAATTACATACTGCACTTAACACAATTATGTATATATGCTGCTTTTTCTACAACACCAGCTTTTTAAAGAAGTTATTTGTGTGTCAGAACTTACAGTCTTTATATTTGAATGGAAGTTTAGCTGGTATGTGACATGGACTATATTGGTAAAGACAGTGACACTTCCTTGCATCTGGAATTAAGCTCAGCCAGTTAGTTTTTCACTTTACTTTAAGGCAGGCCTGGTAACTAACTTGGAGGGATGGAAAGACAAGGGTAGCTGAACAAATTATTAAATTTATAGGGAAGAGAGAGTCTATCAGGCATTTCTAAGAATAAAGGGATACTATGAGAATTATTTTTAGTGTAACATACTGCAGGATTCTCTGCTTGCGTATCTAGTAATTCTTCATGTTTGTATTTAAGGTTGCAATATATATTATTATAAACTTGGTTAGATTTTTGCTATTTAAAATACATTTTTATTGTAATGTAAGAAGACAGCATGAAGACATATAAAACTTAGATTTTCTGATATTTTAAAGATGCAACTTCATAGCTTTAGCTTTTTGCTTTTTTGTCATCTTAGGTCAAATTATAAGGTCATTCCATTATTTATTCTCTCTACTAGTATAAGCAATCAAAATACCCTCTCCTCTATGCTTGTGATTCGTAGTTTTATAGTAGTAGTAATCTGAACAGGCTGGGAATTTCTTAATAGAAGTCTACAATGGATCTTGAGCTGTATTGAGTCCAGTCGGCTGTTGCTCTCATTCATGAACTTTTCAAGTTAAAAGGGAGATGTAAAAGTATTACATCGTTACAAGTGGTGTGGAGAATAATAAATGTGCAATGTACAGTGCCAGTGCATACCGACTGCTAAGAAAGGCTTGAGTAAGGCTAAAGGGAAAACTGACTGCATAGCTAAACAGCAAAGTATCGAAAGTCAGAGGAAATGAAAAACTATCCTGTAGAAAGCTGAAGTTTTAGCTAAATTAAGAGAACAGAAGAACCATAAATTTTGACAGATAGAAATAGGCCAGAAAGGGGCCAGGGGGAGACAGAATTTGATTCATTTGCTCAAAGCTCCACAAAATGTTATTAAACCAAAATACCACTTTTCACATGCAGCAGGACCAGGAAGCACTCGGGAGCTGAGGGATGACAAGGAGTACTCAGCAACAATAAGGCTGCTGCAGGCTGTTGTGGGGTGGAGGTAAATTGCTGCCCTGTTGGTTTTGCTGTGAAGGTAAGGGGAAGGAGTCACATTGTAAAACCCTTCGTAATAGGCAAGCTGCAGGAGAATTTCTCAGAAATTACAGTGACTGTAGAAGAAGTTGTAGAAGAAACAAACAAAATGAACAGTAGCAAATTGGTGAGAGTGGATGATATTAACTCACCAAAGAAAACTCAAGGGCAAAATTAAAAAAAAAAAAAAAAGGTATGTTCCAGGGATCCCAGAAATTACAGACGTGTAAGCTCGACATCAGTATTGTGCAGCTTAGTAGGAACTAAAGTTAAGGACATAGCAGCACCTGGTGAATATAATTTCATTGCAGAGAATCAATGGACTTTTCACAGAGAGAAGTTCTGCCGTACTCTTCCTGTTTGTTGAAGTGGTCAGCAAGCAAGGCCATTAATAAGTTGATCTGGCTGCTATGTTCTAAAGTTTTATAAAGGATTTTTACAGCATCTCTTTCGAAAGATTTTCAAGGAAATTAAGTAGTGATGAGATAATAGAGACTGTTCTTCATGGATAAATAGTTAAAAAGATAATAAACACAGGGCAGGAGTAAATGATGGTGCTGAGGTAGGGATATCTACAATCCCATCTATTCATAATTGTCCTGGGAAAGAACTAGAGAGGGACACCTCACTGATACTGCAAAACTATTTGAGCTATTTGACTGTGGAATTGCAGCAGCATTGTAGACAAACTCAGAAGACAGCAGTGTCTGGGGAATTAAATGACTGGGGCAGTGTAGTGCAGATGAAAGTGATGCATGTGGATGAAAACCAGTCCTAACTTCACACATGAACTGATGGAGTCTAGGCTGACTGTTACTGCTTGGGAGCTATATTTTCAGGTAGGCATGCTAGCTCGGTGCTTGGTAATACTTGAAGCCATCTGCCAGGCATGTCAAACATTAAGATTTTTTATGACAGACATAGACAACACAATGTTACTCTATTTGTATTAATCTATGGTTTGCCTATACCCTGAATTACTGTGTGCCATTCTGGTTCCTGCATCTCAAAAAGCTAGGAGGGCAACAAGACTGATTAGAGGAATTAAGGTGTGCAGCAGTTTCTGTATGAGGAATGACTGAGCTGGTCTTCAGCCTGGGAAAAGGATGTTACACGATTGAGGTTTGCAAAATCAGAACCAGTATGAAAAGGATGATGGGGGTTGGACTGCTCATGGTCTCTTCCAGCATAAAATCTTGGGATCATCAGAAAGCAAGCAGGCAGTTTGAAAAAATAAGAAGGGTGTGTTGGTTCGTGTGGCAGGCAGCAGACATGGGGAAGGTCTGCCAAAAAATGTTGGAGTTGCAGCAACTTGCAGAATCAGACAGGGCTAAGAATAGATATTAATAAATAGCCAGCCTGCATCAGGTTCATCATATCCCCTGAGCTGGAAATAGAGGCTGGAAAAATGTTCAGGGGGATTGTTAAATGTGTTTATACTATTTCTTTTGTTCCCTTAGTGTCTGCTTCTGGCCTCTACTGGAGATGGGATGCTGACTAGACAGACCCTTGGTCTGAACTATTTTGGCTTTTTATATGTCATCTTCCAAGACTTATTTTAAGAATAGTTAGCATGATGAAAAAATCTGGAAGTGTTAGAAATACTTGATTCAGAAATAACTAACTAATGCTTTCAAACGTGCTTCTCAGAAGAATATATGACCAGGCCCAAATAGTCTTTCAAAAATATTCGAAGTATTGCAAAGAAATAATGAGATGTAGAATTTCTTACAACTTGGACTACACGTTAATTGTTCTTTTTCAGAGAATGTAGTTGTTTCTGTTTTAGAGAAGAAAGCCTGTTTGCTGCTGTGCTCTTCGGACTATTTCCCACTGTTTAAAAGTCTTGAAGCTTTGGTACAGTCACTGGAGCCCTTTCCTCCCTTGAGAGGTGTAATGTTTGTGTCAGTTACACCATGTCAAGGACCTATGCTTTGTTCAAGGCTGTATCACTTTATCTGACTCGTGTCATTACTAGCCTTCATATATTGGAGCTGTTACCTTTGTTCAGTTGTATCATTCCTAAGGAGAAGTTCATTTCCACAGGAGAACTGTTGAAATCTTGTCATGGATTCATCTCTGAAAATCATATGCAAATTTATATTGCTCCTGAGGTGATCTCACTCTGTCAAGAAACACTTACTGCCACTTGTGCTTTATTCATAGCTGGAATATATCTTAGTGTTCTTGGATTATTTTCATGTGTAATTTGCAACTGAGAAAAAAGAAGGGTCTTTTCTTATTCCTAAAAGAACAGAACTCTTAAAGAGAGTCAAAGAACAGCTTCATAGCTTTTTTCAAAAGGACTTCTTAGAGTCATTTCATTCTTCAGTGTTCTGACAGTGATCACTTGAATTTTGGGGAATCATTGTAGAAGACGAATACATCAGTCCTTTTTAAGTTAATAGCTGTGCTTTGATTGTCACTGGTAGATTGTCTTTTGCCACAGATCTTGGTGGTGTCTGTAGGAAGAAAACGAGTTGTTTGGTTTTGAAGTTATGGTGACATTGTTAGTTTCAGCTGGGATAAAAGAGCACTATTGTGCAAGGAAGAGTTCCTGCTCTCCAGCCGCAAGTGTGCTGGCTTCTTTCCTAGTGGGAATGCAGCTATTTATGCCACTGTTCTATGGGTTGGATGAGGAGCAGAGAGCTGAGCTAGTTAGTTAAAACTAACCCAGCAAAAAAATAATTAACTGAATTAATTGTAAAAACCATCTTGGCACATGAAAGAGACCATGCTGGCAGGTAGACAGAGGCAGGGTTGTCTGGGGCAGAAATGAATGCTTGAGAACAGGGGAATGGGAGGGCTCTTTTCTTGTGGCAGTGCTGAGTTAACCTGATTTGAAACAAATTGTGAAACCGTGCTGTGAAGTTTGGAATGAATTGCGTTTGCTTTTATACCCTGAACCCTCTCTTTTTAAGATGTAAAGGTTGTATTTTCAAAATAAATTGATTAGCTGGAGTTTCTTAAAGCATCATATAATTATAACTATATATAATATAACTATACTATAATAGGATAGTTCAGTTACTTAGTTCGAAGCTGAAATAGTAGTTTCAGGAAACTTCATGCCTTTCTCAAATAAGGGTGAAAACCTGTCACAATACACACGAGATATACCAGTTTCAGAGTTTAAATTTTTGTGACTGTAGTCCTAAGGCACAGGTTTTCAGTTCAGTTATAGGATACCCCACATGCGTAAGTGCACTAGTGCTGTAAAAATGATACAGTGCTTAGCCACCTGTTTGTTGTCTGATGAAGCTGTGGTCACGCTTAAGAGAGGAGACCATTGTTTTGTGGCCAGCATGTTGGATGTAAGTTCATCAGGATTTAATTAGATTATCAGACTTTCTGTTTGGTTTTTAGTAATGTAACCTAGTAAGCAGCCTAAAAGCTAGGAATATAAAGATGTTGAGGCTAAAATCTAGTAATGAATATGAGGTGCTCAGTTCATCCAGAAAGCCACATAAATATGTAGGAAAATAAGAGTTTAAGCAGCCTGTTTCACTTCATGGACCAGTGGTTTTAATCCAATGAGAATGAGCAGGTATAGAAATTTAAGCAGATAAAGAAAATGAATGGACAGGTAGAAATCGAAAAGGACAAAGAAAAAGTAGTTCATGCTTAGAATGGTACTGCCTCTCATAGATAAAAGGTTATTTTTAATAGAGGATGTAATCTGATACCTGAGCAGTTTCTTTCAAGGAGTTTATGCCTGGAACCCATTGTACAGTAAAGAACAGTCTGGCGTTTCTGTCTCTAAATGTGATGGATGCTTATAGTTTTCATAGGGAACAAATGCATAAAAGGTTCTGTGTTACATTTCGAATTATTTGTGGCAATAATGGCTTTGCAGTTTTTCAAAGCAGCTTGTGTATATCTTTATAGTTCCCAGAATTCTATTGCCAATAAAATTTACCAGAGTTTTTTTGGTTGTTTTAGAGGTGTATTTGATGCTTCCCTCAAAATGGCTGGGTTCTATGGACTCTACACTTGGCTGACTCACACTATATTTGGGATTAACATAGTTTTCATACCATCTGGTAAGAATTTGAACAATTTTAATTATTTATAGATAATATTATGTAATTATTGCTCAAGGACAGTAGGATTAAATGTTGCTGACAAGGGTAGTCTTGAAGTTATTTTTACAGAACATTAAATCAGAAACTAGTAGCTATCAGAATTAGAGTTGCATAGGCAACCTTAATATGGTTGATTTGTACAAATCAATTTCTAATTACAGGCTACTTTTTTTTTATCATAACACTTGAGTCTATTGATGAACTCAGTATATGGTATAAACTTATTGAGTAGCTACTAATTTTTTTTTGTTATTCCCTGTTCAGTATGTAACCTGATTTTTATTTCCTGTTTATTGTTCAAATTCCACTATGAAAATGCTATTGAAAGTTTAATACTTTGGTGGTATGCATTGTGGTTCCAAAGAACGTCTTAGCATTGATTGATTCTTCCAAGTTTAATTTAAACTACCATAGATACAATTGTTCTATGACGACTGTACAGCTTTTCAGGTTCTTATTTTCAAAATGTGTAGTTCCAGCTGTGAATTTATGTTGCACTGATGAAAACTTATTCCAGGGGTGTTTCAAAATGGCCTTGGGTAGGGTGGAGAGAAGTCTCTGATTGCTGTCTTACCTCTGAGCCTCACCTTTTTCTGTTTTTACAACACATCCCCCGCCATCTATTTTGTGCTGGATGTAATATGTTCGCCCTTCTATATAGTACAATTCTTTCCAGATTTTAACCTCATTCTGCCTTCCTTGGCTTTTGTTTCTTCCATAGTTGGCAGGTGCTGATTTTTCAAGGTGCCTAAATGCAGGAAGATGTGGTATCATGAAATTGCACAACAGAGGCATGCTTCTTATTCTTAATGCTATTGCCAGACTGTAGTACCAACTTCTGGTTTTGTTATTCTTTAATGTTAGATTTGGATATGTCTGAAGAGTTTTCACTGGAAAATCTTCTTCCCTATTCCTCTTTTGCCTCTCTTTCTCTAAAAATAATAATAATTTTAAAATGTTGTACCTTCATCTACAAGGGAATGAAAGGGGAAGCTATAAATTTGCTATTATATTCTATAATAGGAAATGGTTGTATCATAAGTGCAACTAAAGGCACTGGTTGTCATTAGATCTACTTAGAAGGTAATCTTTCTTTTTGTTTCTGCTACATGCAGAATCTTAAAAGTTTTTGCTTTCTGGTTAATGAGACAAAAAAGAGCAAGAAAACATAATTATTTTTTGTATTATGTTCATTCCTGTTGCATTAAATCAGAATGACAGCAGTACTGCGTCACTTTAGATTACAAGGGGTTTTTGTATAAGCAGAAGGGTGTACGCCTGCGTGTACGTGTGTGCACACAGAAATACCTAAGTCATGGCATTTATATTTGCCTGATTTCTCATAGTATTGCCTACATTATTGTGGTTAACTGCAGGAGATCTGGTAAGTTGCAGTGCCTCAGTGAGACTTCCGCTGGTATGCCTTCTTGCACGCAATTGCTAATTTGTAGTTATGTAAAAGTTTGAAATGTGCATGATTGGTATACCTTAAATTTTTTCTGAATTGGTCCCTCTTTTGGAAGTAATGCTTTGTGACTGACGGTCAGTGAAGCTTTTCTGTATGGGGAATAGTGTCATTTTTTTTTTGTCCTAAACCACAGCTATAAAATACCAAGAGCCTTATATGGCTCTTCTTCAGTGTCTTATTTACAGTAGTTGATAGAAATGGGACTACCAGTGTGGCTAAAGTGTCAGAATTTAAGTGTAAATATATTTGTGAAATATGTTTCTCTGGTCTTTTTCTCACCTCTACTTTTGTGTCCTCTAGCATTAGCAGCAATCCTTGGAGCAGTGCCGTTTCTGGGGACATACTGGGCAGCCATCCCTGCAGTCCTAGATTTGTGGCTTGTGCAAGGACAGGGATGCAAAGCCATTTTGCTCTTGGTTTTCCACCTCTTGCCAACTTATTTTGTAGATACAGCAATTTATTCAGATATATCAGGGTGAGTAAATGGGGGACTTTTTAAAGTTACATATTGTAAAAATGCTACACAATAACCAATGCCTCTAATTAAACTTACTTTTCTGAAGCATACAGAACAGTATCTTCAAGCATAGGAATAGGTGTCATGATACCACCTCATAGTAAGAAGTCTTACTGGCCTAAGTGCTTTTACTTTCCCAGGCCTCTTTTCTGTGAACTTTGTCACTTCAGAGGACTTGAACTTGTTCTCAAAGTCAGCAAAATCAACTGTTTTGGTTGGTAAAGTAATTCTGAGAATACCTTTGCTATTTATCTAATCATTGACTAAAGACATATAGCATTTTCCTCTGTATCACGTAATGCCAGATGACACTGCAGAACAAACAAGAAATCCGTGAGCTAGTTGGGGACCTGAAAAAAAAACCTGTAATTTTTTTAAATGGATTCTGCGAATTTTGAGAATTTTTTCGAAGCCAACCTTTGTGCTGTGTCACTACGCCCCAGTGTAGAAATCTATTGATTATGGATTGATCTTTAAATATGTCGAGACAGGTGAAAGTATGAAACTGGAGAAAGGCTCCTACTGAGCTTTACTTCAGCATTTTCAGATGCTGAAATATCTAGTGAATCCCTTTATGCAATTCAGAGAATATAAAGCAGCACTGTTTAACAGAGCTGGCAAAGATATGAACTGTCAAGTTTTGTATGTGCAAGACACGTTCACAACCATGTGCAAGATAGATGTAAAGTTGTACTCCTCTAGTTACTCCTTCAGTCTTGGTCTTCAGAAACAATCCTAGTAAACTGTTTGAATTGAGAACTTCTAATAACAAGGTGCGGCTTCTCAGTCAGTTTGTGCTGTAAGTCATGGTCCAGACCTAGTTACGTGCTGGTACTAGTCCCTCGTTTGTGATGATTTTTGTTGTAGTAGAGTTAGTGTAGAACAAGGACATTAAGTGTTTCAGTTCTGCATTGTTAGAAAATTTTTTTTTGTTCACCAATTTATAATTACACTGAACAGAGGGAACCTGATGGTAATATGCACAGTATTAATAATAATTTTCATAGACTGTGGCATTAGTTATTTTGCATGAATTAAAGCTAACAGGTGAAGTATAATCAAATTACATTTTTTTCCCAACAGTAAATCATGGATGAATTTAAGGCCAGTAGCTATTTAAACCAGCCAATAATTCTTCTACTTATTAGAATACATTGTTTGACTGTAGGGGATGCAGGCTCTGTTTACTGTCCAGAAAATATATGTGGCAGGAATAGATTTTCTGATGGTGGACCAAAATTATATGCTTCCCATTAAGTAGAACAGTAAGCATCATGCTTGTCTTGCAGATTAGATTATTTGAAATAGCTATAATTAGGTTATGCAGGGTTATCCAAATGCATTAAATTTATTCTGTAGTCCTACTTCATCAGGTGATCTGTTGTTTGATTTAACAAACTAGTCAGAAGAACGTTTAAATTGGTGCAAACACTGGAAAAAATTATTTGAACTTTTTAAAGGTTTAGAAATGAATCATGTGTCTACTGTTGGAGAAACATAAAACTTTAAAGTCAAGTCCGTCCCCTTAAAAAAAAATCTGGCCCGATCAGTAGGTTAAATCTGGTCTAGGTAAGAGGTGACTGAGGTGTATATGATGTAATAGGTCATGTTTCATGGTCTTATTCCACACACAGTTGTGATGAAGGCAAAGACTGCCAATGTGGGAGTTGGGTAGAAGTCAGGACCATGGTAGAAACCTGTCAGAAACTGCTGGAGCTCTAAACTGACTAGCTGGTATTTTCACTCTATTACAGTCAGAATTTAGAGCTACTTCCTGAAAATTGGGCGCTAAGTTTCAACTGTAGCTTTTCTTTTATAATTCCATATTACCATCGTTATTTTAGCTATGAAGATTGAGCATGATGTGAGCAGATTTTGTGTAAAAGCTGTTGATAGGATTCATGTTGTGCATCCAGACTGAAACACAGAAGAGAAGAACGGAATGGCTTAGTTGCTGCCATAATAGCTCTTATCAAAAGGCCCATTGGCCCCAACTTTCCAGTAAATCTTAATATGTTAATAAAAATCTGTTTTTGTTTTTAATCTGAAAACATCAAAAGCTAATGATAACAAACAATCTGAGAGGTTGTTTTATAACAAAATGAGAAGACATGACTATTTATTTAAACAATATATGCTAACTATTCATTGAAAGATGCAATGCAAGTTGCTATCATTGTGTAAATTAATGTCATTGCTCAGGGGTGCTCATAGTACATGTTGCTAGTTGTCTTAAAATTTAACAGTTCTTGACCTTAACACATGAACAGTCTTTGTAATCAATCATCTTTCCATTGTCAAAATGGAAATGGTTTTGCCATTAATCCCTGAAGAATGTCTGAAGTAGCTTCTCCACTGTGGATATTACTAATGTTATATGCTATGTAACTTTGATCTGTTGTGTAAATAGAGTGCAGAATGCAGCTTGGAATGTTTGTGTGGTCATTCAAACAGCAGTTTATAGTGTAAATACGGGTATCTAAAGCTAGCTATGTTATTTTCTAAGCTTAATAAAACTTTATGATTAATTCACATTTCATAGTCTGTAGTACTGTTTGTTGTTCTTAATTTAATTTTATTCTACTTGTGCCATAATTCCAGAGGTGGTCATCCTTACCTGACAGGTCTTGCAGTAGCTGGTGGAGCATATTACCTGGGACTGGAAGGAGCCATCATAGGACCAATTCTACTTTGTATACTTGTGGTTGCTTCCAACATATATAGTGCCATGTTGGTGAGTCCAACAAATTCAGTGCCCACTCCATCACAATCATCATGGCCATTACAGATTTACCGGTAAGTTATAAATGTCTTGCATGCATTCATCATGTTTTTACTTGGACCAGTGTATGTATGCATGCAGAGGTACAGAGAATCATAGAATCATAGAATGGTTTGGGTGGGAAGGGACCTTAAAGATCATCAAGTTCCAACCCCGCTGCCATGGGCAGAGACACCCTCCACTAGACCAGGTTGCTCAAAGCCTCATCCAGCCTGGCCTTGAACACCTCCAGGGATGGGGCATCCACAACTTCCCTGGGTAACCTGTTCCAGTGTCTCTCCACCCTCACAGTGAAAAATGTCTTCCTAATGTCTAGTCTAAATCTACCCTCTTTCAGCTTATACCCATTACCCCTTGTCCTCTCACTACACTCCCTGATAAAGAGTGCCTCCCCATCTCTCCTGTAGGCCCCCTTCAGGTACTGGAAGGCTGCTATTAAGTCTCCTCGGAGACTTCTTTTCTCCAGGCTGAACAAGCCCAACTCTCTCAGCCTGTCCTCACAGGGGAGGTGCTCCAGCCCTCTGACCAATTTTGTGGTTCTCCTCTGGACTCTCTCCAACAGGTCCAGGTCTTTTTTATGTTGGGGGCCCCACATCTGAACACAGTACTCCAGGTGGGGTCTCACAAGAGCAGAGTAGAGGGGGAGAATCACCTCTTTCGACCTGCTGCTAATACGTGCATGAGTTTTATATGTGAGTGTGCACACATATGCACCTACCTGTGTGTTGAAGTATTTGGAGAGGGTTGAGCTATCCTATGGTAAAGTAAAATACTCACTGGAACTTGTAAACTTGAAGTGTTTGTTTAATGTCTCTCAACTTCTCACAGAAGGCTCTTTTAGAAAATTCACTGATAGGACCTTTGTATCCTATAATTTATATGTTGCCATTGTGTTAGGAGATGATTGAACATCCTTTTTTCTGTGTAAAACTATTATTCATGGGTATCTAATAGCCAGTGTTCATTGTCTTTACTAAGAGACCTGCCTGCACATATTGCATTTTTATGTGTTACTGTACAATACTGCAAAATATAAATAAACATACTTGAATTTAAAAAATTAGATAACATCATATGCCATTATTCCATTAAAAGTATGATCTTGATTAATCTCTTTATTCTAGTTACCGAAAGTGGAATATAGAAATGTATCTTCAAACTGTATAGTTAAGGAATGGGATGAATAAACTCCTGACTGAATACTTAATTAGAGTTGGAAATCCTGTTGTGAAGTTACTAATGACAGTAGCCATTTTAATGTCTCTGCTATCTTGTTCAGTTACCTAGGTTAGCTCGTTATACATATATCTTAAAGAGGATTCTGTGCTTGTCAGAAATAATCCTTTGCTTCATTCATATGAGTAATATTGTCATCTTTCATGTGGATACTTAGGAGAAAAAATGCTAAGTTGACCTGTCTGTAGTCTCTGACTTTTAGAAGTTATGTCCCAAAACTCCTGTATACACTGTAGATAGAACTTCCCACAGTACGCAAAAAATTGAATGTTTGTTTGTTTCCTGTTTCATTTGTAGGAAACTACATATTTGTAATCACTCAACAGATTTGAGTCTTACTCTTTTTTCTTCCCTCCCACTCCCCAGGTCATCTAGAGAGAGTCCTGAGGAGATGAAAATGGCTGCAGAGTGATGAAGGTGCTGTGCTGCACCTATTCAACATGAGAGAATCGCTGACTTCTGTCTTGAGTTCACAAGAGCCATGGCCTTCTGTCCTTTCCAGCTATGCCTAGAGGCAGCTCACACGGAAGCATAGCTTGGGTTTTAGGAGAAACCACTTCTTGAACATCTGCCGGCCTTATGTTATTGTGCACTTTGCCTCTTAAAGACAGAATGTCTACTTCCCATGGCTTTGCATACTAACACACAGCTCAGCTGCCTTGTTGAAGACCTTGAAGACCTTCTGTCTTCAGAAGAATGGTTAAGAGGACAGGTATATACACTGGAGTGGTTATTTTATCTGCTGAAATGGCTAACTTGGCTTTTATTTATTGGGTTATTTGTGCTATTAAATTGTAGTAGCTTTAAAGAGCTAATTCCAAAATATTTCTTCTCAGTTAATCCGGTGGCAAAAAAGGTGTAAACCACTCATTTTTAAATGAAAGTAGAATATAATTATTTGCTGCTCCTGAAAGTATTTCTTTAGAAGCTTTGACCATCATCTGTGACTTATAACAATACCTAAATATTATCCTCTTGTACACACTGAAATTTAATGTTGTTGGAGACTGGTATTTCTGGTATCTTCCTGAAATTAGTAGACATGCAGATTGTTAAATGTAGCTTTTCCTCATGTTGAAATAGGGGGACTTGTTTAAATAGTTTAAATCTTGCCCTCAGATCTGCTGTGCAATCTGATAGTATTTCGTTGTTTACCCACTATCCCAGTGGAGTCATCTTGTTAACTAAATTTCATCAAAGGCCTTAAGTGTTTTCAGGCAGAGGTAACATACGATTGTCACGTCTACTTCCAGTAATAGGAAGAAGGTGAATAGAGATTGTTTAATGTTGGTTTTCAAATGCTGTGGCTGAGTTCAATTAATTTTTCAAACAAATTTAAGTTTATTTCCAAAGAGGAAGGGGAGAGAGCATGGATTTTGTTTTAGTTTAGTTTGGTTTTTTTTTCCTCCTTTAAGCCTCTGGTCAAATGTCTTAATAAGATAGATCTTAATACATTAAGATCGATCTTAATAATAAACAGAGTTCTTAAATTCCTGAAATGGTGTTGCCTAGGTCACAGCATCAAACTACTCAAGTGCTTTTCTTCCATATGTAATTTTGCTTACATTGCAGTTTTGATGACAATTAAGACCTTTTGTATTGATTGTTGAAATATTTTGGCACAATGGATCTTTATAAATGGATCCTGTTTATAAATAGGAAGTGGATTTTTTGGTAGAAATTTCATACTTGAACAGGTTTTACACCAGTGCAATGAGGCCGTAGGTACAAAGTAGCAGATAGACATGCTTAACCAAAGAACCACCTTTCAGTTTCTAGCGCAACTTATTTTGAATTTATTTCAGTTTAATTGATAATAATGAGGCCGTAGGTACAAAGTAGCAGATAGACATGCTTAACCAAAGAACCACCTTTCAGTTTCTAGCAACTTATTTTGAATTTATTTCAGTTTCATTGATAATGAGTTATACAAAATACAGGCATGCCTTGCAATTATTGTTGACGGTAATGCAAGTGTTGAAACAAAAACCTATTCTTATCTAGGGATAAGGATATCTAAGATTTGTGTACAAACAGCTCTCAGTAACTTAGATGTTTGTTTCACTTGAGTTGCAGAAATGCTGATAGATTTGGAAAGCTCCTATTTTCATGATATTGCATGTATTTTTACATTGTTTCTAAAACTACATTGCCATAGGAAGTGATTGGAAAGTACTCTGATACTTAACTTACTAAGCAAGAAAGTCCTGATATAGGTTTGCAATAAACAGGCTGCCTGTTAAGACATAAATAGCCTGCTCCTCAGATTCTCAAAATTAGCTGCTGCAATTTTACTGATGAAGTTTTATGCTTGAATGGGGGGTTTCAAGCATACTGGTTTTGCACTTGCAAAAAAAGACAAAGAACCCGAGGCTGTCCCTAAGTATTCCCCCAAACTCTAACCAGCTTGAATAAGACCACCGTGATACTTGGGAAACTTCTTTATTATATTACTTCTATAGTTCAGAATTTTGCACTGAAATGTTGTGTTCTCATTCTAGCTTCTTGCAGCCATCATTTGAAGAAGATTACTAGCAAGAAATATGCATCTTTAATGTATTTACAGTTTTCCATTATTCTTCTTTGCTCACTGGTCAAGACATTTCTATTGTCCACATTTGCTATCCCAGTTAGAAATTTCTGAGACAATCCTCCAGATTCGTATGGTACTCAATGTAGTCATTTTAAAGAGTCATAAAACATTCTTTTGTTTGTTTTTAAGTTTTTCTCTTCACCATCCCCCTTCACCCAACCTCCTTAGATCAAAGAAAGGTCTCGGCTGTTAAGATTAAAATGGTCTTTCAGACACAGTTGTCTTCAATAATGGCAAATCAGTAAAATCATCTGAGAAGATATGTTGCTATTTTGAAATGTTCCTTTCCCAACATGCAGAGAAATAATTTTGTATAGAGAATTCCTTTCTGATGTAGTCTTGTTAGTTTGCTGTGCTTTTAAATGAGGCTTCACATTGAAACTTCCTCTTTGATATTTGGCTAAGACTTGCCATGAAGAACCACCCATAGTACAGCCTTTCTCAGTAAATGCAGCTTAAGGAGCTCATGTTATCTGCCATGCCTGACTGAGGAACCAATTGCAGGGTTCAGTGGTGGTACAGTAACAGTATACTGCCAAAAAAAAAAAAAAAGAAAAATAAGAAACAAAACCTGCAGTAATACCTTCTTAGAATATGAAGTATTAACTGAATTTCTCCATGATAAAAAGAAAAAAATACACACCACCTTATGAAAAAGCGAACCTTGATTACTTAGGGTTTGTCTTTAGTGTCTAATTACCAGTAGAAACAGAAAAACTTGTCTTTGCATCTTTAACAATCCATATTCTTTTCTGAAAAGATTCAGCCTCTTTAAGAACAGTTTAGTTTACATCAAGCTCACATTAATATGAGAATAATCAAACAGGTCATTTTGACTTCTGGTCATTGTCATTTACCAGTTCCTGGTTATATTGTCTCATCTGCAAAAGCAAGCGGCAGCTCCATGGGATAAGCTTTTAGGTGGCTTGGAGGCTTAAAAAAAAAAAGGGGGGGGGGGGGTGGTGGGAAGGGGAGAAGCCCTCACACTGCCCTCTTCTGTAGCAGCATTAAAATGCAGTTTTCTTAAGAGAGACCGTCTTTTTCATAATGCTTGTAGGCAAGAAGTTGATGGTCTTTAGCTTTACTGTAAAAAGGCATTCCAGGAGTAGGTATTTACTTGTATTAAATACATCTAGTATTCAATTTGAACAAAAACAATTTAGATTTCAGAAGGGAATGCTTGTAGTAAACCAAGACAATGTTGTCTCACAGTATTGTAAAATACAACTGTGCTGGTTTTTATCATTCTCTTCTAGCAAATCAGGCTTATTGCAATTAAGCATAGTGCCAAAGGGCTAGTGGTAACGGTTTTTTGCACCAAATTAGGCCTTCCTCCCCTTCCTGTACCTTAGCTCAATGTTACTGTGCTGTAGCAGAGCTAGCAGAAGGGAATATGTGCCAGTTTACAGCCCTGCATGTTAACTTCAGGTCAATGTAAATACTGTCTTAATTGAATACATGAAGCAACAAACTGCAGTGGGTGAGAATCTGACACACATTCATTTTGCCAGCCTTACTACAATATGGTGACTTTCAGCACAGATGTACCATGACCAGTTTTTCCTTTTTTTTTAAGTTTAACATTATAATCATACATACGATGTACATTTTTCAGAAATTAAGTTGATACCCATGTATTTAGTAATGGAGACATCAGTCAGATATTTGCATGCACAATGGTATGTATTTGCAGCTCATGTAGGGTATATTTAGGCTTGTCCGATTTCAAGGACTCTGTGACTTAAGACTTTGGGGAAGAAGATATACTTAATGTGTATTTTGTTAGTGGTTATTGGATTAGGAAATCCATAATCTGCTTAATTAAACAAAATAAGAAACTTTGGGAAAATTGGATGCTGTCTCCAGTTTTATAGATTGTGGGTATCAGTGTAAATTCTGAAATAGGCGTATGGCTGCAATGTTAAATGTTGTTTTTCAGAAAGCCTGAAAACACAAAACTGGATAAAACTGTTCCCCAGTAAAAGCTACGCTGCTAATCCCTAGTACTGGTGACAGAATACTACAAATGGTTCTGCCTTTCCTACAGACCTGATACACCAAGGGTGGGAAAATACCATTATTCTGCTGAGACTCTGTAGCTTTGCATCAGTGGTAGAAGGTGCTCCCACTTTTATTGCTTTTATTCAGACATTGTGTTTATATTGGTTTAAGTTTGTCACTGCAGATAGTGCCACCTTTATGGATACTATTTCTGTAAACAGCTGCAACTTTCTTCAGAAGGTGCTGGAAGCTGTTGGGATTGGAGTTAGTATTCATTATGTTTAGCAATGGAGGGAGCATTCTTCTTCGAGAGATGCAGCTCTTTTCCTTCAAGTTTGCATTTTACAAGAGGAAATTGATTGCCCAATTAAATCATCTTTTTTGAGTGACAGCTGACGTCTTAAATCATGGATGCGTCATCTTTATAAACTCTATCTTGGCTTGTATTTCAAAGGGTTTCTGGTTATTATTATTTCTTACACTTTTTGGTGAAGCACGCTTTGGCAATTCCCTTCTTACTTCTGTTTCTACAAAACTGCAATTGCCTGAAAGTCCTAACAAACATTAGGGAGACTTGCTCGTTAACCTGCTACTGTTTATCTGTTACTTTTAATAAAATACTGTACTGCTTTATAATAAAATTGTCCACAATTGCTTTTAAGTAATAATATTGGGAATTTTTCACCAAAAAAAAAAAAAGGCAATGTGGAAAATTAACTCGCTATTCTGAAACCAGAAACAATGCCAGAAGTGATGAGCGTATTCAGCGATTCTACATTGGGTTTGTAAATGTATATTTGATATGCAGGATTATATAAATATGAGCGGTGTCTGTCCTATTCAGACTTCAACTTAATTTTTTTCCTTTTTTTAAAAGGTATCTGAGAACAAAATGGTGCCTGTATATAGTGAAAACAAGCAACATTTTCTAGAATTAATATTTACTTGATAAAGGTTGGGGAAGAGCCAAGCCAATACTCACTAAAACTGTTTTGTTGTAGTTAATATAAAGTTGGGAAAAGCTGTTCTTCCATCAGTAATCCACTGCTAAGAGATTACTGTTCCTGGAAGTATTTGCACATATCCACTAAAGAGCTGCCAAAATTAACAGGTCATGAAATATGTCTTCAGTTCTGCTGTCTCTTAACCTCTTCCACACCTCATCTGGTACCTTGTTTTGAATCTGGTTTAGTACATGAGAGTATTGTTTCATGCTGTGTTGGGATATATTCCAGGACCTGAAGGGCATGCCTGGAATGTCCATCTTGAAACAGTGTGTCCGGTTCAGGAAGGAATTGCTAATTGGCGAGTAAATGCATCTTTGATGTACTCTGCATATGGATGGACTTGGACAAACATAATTCATGTTGCACTGAATTGGAGATTATTCTTTGAATATATCACTATGTAGCGATACCAAAGCTAGGTTTGTGTTAGAAGCAGGGCATATTTGCTTGCAGCAGGATGCATTTACAAAATAATACGGGCAGAGTGAGTACTCTAGCGTCCATGTATATTTCTGAAGAATTTTCAGCATGATGGTTTTAAAGCAAAGTTGTAACTTTCTTTTCCTAGCCTCACTTTTTGACACTTGACTATTGTATGGAATGATCCAATGAGGACCTAAAGGCAAAGTAACTTTTCATGGTATTGGTGTAAAATAAACATAAGAGGCATCACAAAGCTAAAAAGTAGCCACAAAACAGAAGTTCATCAAGCTTGTAAACTGACATCCAGGCCATAATGTTGGAAAAACAAAATTCAAATTTTTGTCCTCCTTTCTGCCAGTCTCAGCCCAGAACTGAAGTTTTATCAAGAAGTATCAGTAAAAAAATATTTTTGTGCTGTTTATAACTTACTGGCTGTGTTGATACATGTTTTCAGTTTCCAGTGTCATCCCTGGTATATCCTGCAAACATACAGTTTGTTCAGATTGTTACCTTTAAAAACAAATTTTATATGCTTCAGTGATGGTTGGGAACCACCTTTTTATACTAATAGTTAGGTGTTCACATATGTGTATATATATATGTGTATGTCTTGGTGAGAAGACTAAGGAAGTTTTTTTTTTCCCTTTGGTAAATTTCACCAAACCAAATCCAAAGAAACTATTGACATACCAGGTTCTAAGACTGGCTAGGCCCTACTCAAACCTAACAGCAAATATTTTACATTACAGAGCATGGGTTGTTCTAAAGCGTGCATTCCTACCCCAAATGTGTGGGGATTCGGAGCAATAACTTCTATTGTCTGTTGACACAAATTTTGTCTGTAAATGTACATGTGGTACATCTTCAGAATGGAACTATGTTCAAAACTAACGTTACCATAATTGGGCATGGTACAGTACCTGCTTTTGCATGTATAGTATTGAAAATATAACCTCTATGTTCATCTGTGGCAGAACAAACTGTGTGAGTTAAGATTGAGAAGTACTTGTGTACACTGCAGAGGTGTTTAAACTAAATAATTTTGGTTGTATGCACCAGTCCTCTTCCTAATAAAAACAGTTTTTGTAGCAGGTTTAAGAAGCTTTTAACTTAATATTGTATTCACACTGTGGTCCTTTGTAAGCACAGAATAGTTAATATATTTTGAAATAAAATGCTGTTAATGTAAAGAAAACTGAGTTGGATTTGAATGATGTGGTCTTTGGAATGAGCCACAAAGGCGGCAGTTAATCTGGTGAAATAACAGGTTTGCTGGGGATGAAGTACAAATATGGCAGTGGATCTGCAGTCCCTGTGTGTAACTTATTTCACTGAGAGACACCATACTTCTCTTTTTTTTCTTCACATTTTCCTGGGGCAAGGAAGGACGTGCCCCAACAGTAACTGTGGTTCAGCTGGCATCTGGCAACTTGCTACACTGCCTGTGATGACACAGCCATGTGTCCAGACACTGCAAAAGCTTACATTCAGCAGCTGTAGGTAATTCAACTTACTTCCGTTATGGCTTACTCTCTGAAATGTAAATGGTTGTTTAGTGTCTAAGCATAATTTTAGATCATTCTATTGACTATAAAGCAAAAGTGATCAAATCCTTTCTGCATGACTGCTCACACCTTTTAAAAAGAGATATGGCTGATGTTCCACTTTTCATCCTTCCCACCTTTCTGTGGGCAGACTCATTGTCTTGAAGTAATTCATACAGCACAGTCCATTTTACAAAGTTACTAGCCTAGGATTTGATCTTAGGTTTGGGATTGAGACCCAAAGTGGCCAATAATCTATTCCATAACATACGTGTCATGCCCAGTATATAGGTGAGGACCCTCTGGAAGTTCATCCCTTTTTGTTACAGATCTCTTTTGTTCGGGGTTCATCTCACTCCAGGGGGTCTCTCTCCCAAGGCCTTCTCCTCGCCGTTGGTCAGCTCTTGGTCTGAGACACTCGGGACTGTTATCTCCATTCCAGGAGTGCAGTTTCGGGACTCTCCCTGCTCCAGGATCGTTAGCTGGGAACAGGCTGAGTCTTGGTCATTGGCTCGTGAGAGTATCATTGTGTATCACTCATTCGTATATTTGTATATAGTATTATTTTCAATATTATTGTAGTTAAGTTATTAAACTGTTCTTATCTCAACCCATGAGTCCTTTTTTCCCTTTACTCCTTTAATTCTCTCCCTGATGCTCAGGAGAGGGGAGGGTAATCAAACATTGTGTGGGGTTGGTAAACCATCACACTGGTAAATTTTCCAGATATTGCTTTCAAGTGTTTTTATTCTTACTGCTTCAGAAGACTGTAGTGATACACTTACATGTTGCTTTTTAATTAAACAACACTGAGAAGTAATAGTTGGTAAGATTTTTTTTTTTTTTTCCTAATCTTGTGAACATTAAAGTCCCTTGCTCCCAAGGCAATTATAGTCTTTTGGATTTAACACTCATAAAAATAGCAATTGGCATTTTGAGAAAAAATACCCTAGACATTCAAGTACATCTAGTTGACGTAAATCTGAACACACAATGAATGATTGATATTTAAGGGTAACTTCATTATTTTATGTTTGTTGGTTGGGAGTTCGCCTGCAGTATTTTGTGACAGTGGGTTATTGGTCTTGCAGTGAGAACAGTGTGATGCTCCAAGAGGACTATGTTGTCCAGGTATAGGCTTCTGTTCCAAGATTTTGCTTGAATATGATGGGTGTCAAAAAAAACAACAGTCTGTACAGTTCAGAAATGGAATCTAGATCTGATTTTTATCAAAGGAAATAGTTGCTTAGATCCCTGTCAAAGAAAGGTCCTAGAAATATCATCTTTCCATGAGGTGTTCCGGAACTTTTTCTTGGTCAAGACAGCTCAGTCCTACTCATTTATATTCAACCAGGTAAAAATCACAGCTTCCTGTTCAGATGCCTGAGTAAAAGCCCATAACCAGTATATATCCCCGTCAGGAGGCAGCAATGTCAGATTTTCTTTGGATTGATTTTTTTTTCTTTCAGTTAATAGAGAATTTTTCAAAGAAATTCTGTTCTGTGAAGAGCAAGGCTGCTGACTTTCATCAAATGCTGTTTTTGCTGTAGACCTTCAAGAACTGAGACAGTAGCAGGGGACTTCAGAAGCTTACACACTGGGAATGTCAAATATTTTCTTGTATGCTTCTTAGTGGTCTGTAAGTGACATGCAATAAGTTATTTCTTTGCTTTATGAAATACAGTTAGTAGGTAGTTGCAGCTAGACAGTCACTGCTGTATTATTGCAATCATTCTAGCGGTGGATAGCCTCCTCCCATTTTTCAATACATCCTGACAAACCATAAGCTGCTTGTACACTGTAAAGCAAATTTCTTTGTGGAGAATTAAACTAAAGATTTTTTGGTCTCAAGGATGAAAGAAATTTGATTTTCTCTTTGGAGTACTGTCAGTTATTGCAAATTGATGAAGTCCTGTGTGTTTTCCTAGCCACATTTATCTGAGAAAGTGTCAGCCTTATGCCTATGTGTGTTCCCAATAAAACCACTGAGAAGGTAATTAATTTGAACTCTCTGCTTGCCATCACCACTGGTTTACAAGCTTTAAAAATCTCACCTTCAAAAGCACTTCTGCTCTTTTGTGAGAGCAAATGGATGTCCTGTGGTGACAAAACTTATATTTAAGTTTCTGGTCAGCCTTGCACTGGTAGTTGTTAAGTAGCTAAAGGGAAATTTCTCAGTGCCTGTACAAGAACATCAGATTTGCCTGTGCACTTTCAAATGGCATTTGACATGATTCTGATGTTAAAATCCCCAAGCTGGGAAAAATCCACCGTATCCATGGCCACAGAGTGAAGACACTCACTTCTTCCTAGATACAGCAGCTTATTTCTACAGTTATGTCCTGTCTTTCAAAGTAGAAGTGCTCTGAATAGTCATGAATTAAATAAAATATGAACAATAATTCCTTGACTAAATTGAAATGATCCTTTGATAAAGGGGATTCCTGTCTTCTGGGCAGTTGTACACGTGGCAGGTCTTGCCTAAGGAAATACTTTCATTTTGATTGTCTGTGAAGAGTTTTGTTGACCTGGTGGACTCCTGTGAGAGCTGACAAACACGATATCAAAATAACATCAAGATTAAAAAATTGGTAACACACATGAAAAAAAGATGGATTATACACTAGTCAAGTGACTGTAGAAAGCATAAATGAGAATACTTGTTTGAGAAAGCATTGCAGTAGGTTCCTGTGAAAAACTCTTCTTGGTCTATCACAATATTGTTGATGTATATCAAGATATGAAGAAAAATTTAAATTATTTGAAGGTTAAATATAATAACTCTCAGCATTTGCAATGACAGGTAGAAATTCCTTCTGAGAAATCTCTGTTACTTGTCAAACTGGTCTAATTTTAGCAGTGTATACATTAATAGAGCCAAGTGCAAGGTGATGCATTCAGAATTACACATCTCTTACAAGGATTGTGTTATGGAAGCCAATGCCTCCTGAAAGCGTTTATGGTTCAGCTCAGACATCTGACAGGATGAAAATTCCTGGTGTTGGATGATGGTTAAAACAAATATGATCCCTGGATGTGTAAAAATTATAAGCACCAGGTATATGTCTATGACATTAATAGGCGAACTGAGAAAGTAATTGGGCTAGTCCTGAGGTTCATGCATTGAAAAGGATGTTGGATAGTAGAAAAAATTCTGGAACAAAAGAAGAGCGTGATTCAGGCCTGACAAATTTTCCTTCTAATGAGAGATTAAAGAAACTCAGTCTTTGGAGTTTAGCCAAGAAAGGGGTTATTGACGGTGGATTGATCAAACTCTAAGGAAAAGCAAATTTAAAAATTAGAGTCCTCCTTTCAGGTAGGAAAAAAATGTCAATATCAGATGGCTGGAAGTTGCTTCTAAATAAATTTGGACTAGGGTTAAGGCATGTTTTAACATGAATTAACCAGTGGAAGAATCTCACTGATTAAGGTATTAATCATCCCTGAGGATTTAAAATCATTCATTACACTGTGTAGGACAACTGAGTTTCTGAATGAAAAAATCCTGTGGCCTTTGTTGTGTAGGGTGAGATGGGGGCTAGAACAACTCCTTTTGTCACAAAATTCTGTGAATTACAGGGAATGTTTGTCAAAAACTGTAGTTCCATTCAGTTAAAATCCCTCATGTACTTGATGCATCTGTAGTTGTCCGCAAAGATAAGCAAGGCCTGCTGTCTTGGCAGCTGCGAGATCAGCACCTGAAATTTCATGACAGTTCCTTGCATTGTCCTTTAATGTTTCTTTTTATTATAACACAAAAATAGTGGTTGCTAAGAGGCATTTTGCTGCAGATTTAGGAATGGAAATGGGTTCATGAGTCATGCTGCAGCAAAATAAATTTTTCAGCTCTGCGTGGCTTTTCTTTGATGTTAGCTTGTCGACTTTTATGTTTTCCAAATAAATATCTGTGATGTTGAGTAAAAAGACATTCCGCTTTTTTTGTCTTTTTTTTTTTTTTTAAAAAGATGCCTTCCCCTGATCTCTCTTAACAGTAACATTTGTTGCTTGCGGTGCTGGAAAATGTTGTCAAGTTTCCTGGCTTGCTTAGGTGCTTCTTCATTTTCTTCGAGATTGAGTACATTTTCTGGAATGACATTTAGTGTCCACCTACCCTTCAAGTATTAATTGCACATTAGTGAATGAGCAATCTAATCCATAATGCTCTAGGTTGCACAAGAATGACCTTGTAGATTTGCTGAGTTGATCAAAGTATAGGGAAGTCCCACTGGCACCAACTGGTTTTCTGTTGGCTTTGTTTTTTTTCTGCCGGTGAAATTCAGTCCAGAAGAGGAACTGTGTAAACTGTTGCTAGCTGCAGCCTTTTTATCACAGTTAAGTGATACTGAGGCATTGATGCTGTTTTTGTAAAGAGACTGACTCTTTTCATGTACTATTTGTTCATGACTAATTTATATCTTTAAAACCTTTTTTTCCTTCATAATCCAAGTATTTTATTAAAAAAAATTGTGAAATATTTTTGCTGATGCATGGAGTCCTTCATGGAATAACATGGATCTGCCAGACAGTTCTTTTTCTTTTACTTCTTTACAGACAAGGATGTTTGGGTAACTCGTTAACAGCAATCTCAGCCTAATTAAAAGTGGGAGACTGTTGATGATTGTTTATAATTTACAGATAAAATGAGGTAGTGGGAAATTCTGAGTGGCATAAACAGTGTTGATATAACTGTGCTTTCACTACAAATGGGGAGAGTTTTAATTGTATACCTCAGTGGCATCAGATTCAAACCAATGTACCAAGAGATACTGAGAAACACTGAATGGCTAAAGGCCACATCTGGAAAGGGAACTGGGATTTGTATGCCCAATATCACAATTGCTATGATGAACTGTTGAGTTAATTTTGCTCCTCAAGGCACCTAAAGTTTTTGGGTTTACTGTTTTTCTGTGTTCCCCAAAATCTGTTCTTGGATGAGCCTGGCAGAGCTGAGCAGCTCAGTAACAGACGTGTGCCTGAGCTCTCCCGAACCTGTAACGAGGTGTTTCCTCTGGTCCTAAGTGCACGTACTCTCAGCAGACCTGCTGTGTATGTCTGAATTTAGGCTGTTGGCCCAACAGAGAAGTGACTGCCATTGTATTGTAAAGCATGGCCAATATCAACATTATATGGGATTTTTTTTCCCTTTGTAAATTAGCCTGGTGGCTTAAATATTCATTGAGGATGTAAATTCAGTTTACTCTTCTTCCTGAAAGCAGCCTGTGTGGAAGAGGATCCTAATTCCTTACTGCTGATCTGGTAGCAACTTCACATAAAGTAAGTTAAATTTTTTTTATACCTAGACTAGAGGCTGCTGCTCACTCTGATTTAATTGCTATTTAAATATTCATTATGCAACAGAACAGCTTCAGCTGAGAAAGGAAACTGCCTCCCCAGTTCTAGATGGAGGAAGCAGTGACGAGGAAAGAGTAATGTTTCAGTCTCTTTATCCAGAAAAGAGTATCGAACCTTCTCATACAGGTGTTCAAACACTTGATAGTTGGGTAAAAAGGGGCTGGATGCAACCCTCTTTGTTTTGGCTGCTTTATAAGAAAATTATTCCCTGCTGGTCTCCATCAGAAACATGCTTTTAGGAGAAGGTCACAAGTTTTTAGTCCTAAGCCAAAGAGTGTTGCCCCAGTGGTGCCAAGCAAGGCTGCTTAAGCACCAGTGATAATGGAAGCAAAATACATCTTTGCCATAAATGTCCAGTGGACAGTGCTCAGAGTACATGTTGGAGAAGAATGGAAGAAAAAAGACCCAAGAGTATGAATCTGAATTCTGTAGGAGTGGTCCATTTAATTTGTCATTTCCAGAACAGCTGCTTAGTAGGTTCCTGACCAGGTTAGAACATAATGAAAAACAGATGCTGCTCTTCAAATAGTAGCCGTATTTCCAAAAAACAAAGGCATCATGGCATTGGCTGTGTAGCATACTCCATTTTCAGCAGTAGGTCTCTTTTCATGGGAGAGTAAACATCTTACAGTGGAGTGAGACTGAACAGTTAAAAATTAAATTCTTAAGATTTAAGACCTTCATGTTTGGCAGGTTCTGATGTTGCTGTTTGCAGCTGTGCTGATGACCGTGTTCTTTCTAGGAGCTGCAGTTCTTTAGAAAAGATTATCATCTTGCAAATACTTCTGATGTTTCAAAGTAAAGTTTTAGTTAAAACAGGAAGTGAAACCATAGGAAAACAGCACAAAAAATGCAAAAACCTCCCACTAGAAATGGCAAACTAAAAATATGGGGTTTTTTCCTGAAAACTAAATTTAGAGTTGCTTTCATCTGTCATTGACCAAGTTTCAGAATGATTTTTTTCCCTCAAGTTGAATATTGAAGCAGTATTTGTGTTGAACCCGTAATTATCACTTGAATATTCCCCACCAGTTTTCTGAAATGTTTGCTGGGAATTGTCATGTTCCTGTTGGGGAAAAAAAAATGAGTTAAGAAGCTTCTGAGGGGAGGATTACCTATGCAGAATTTTTGGTTGTCTCAAGATCAGAGGATATGGGAGAAAAACCAAAGAAGTACAGAAGAGAAAAATGTACTGCTGACATGCTGTGGGGCAGACCAGATTAAAATATAAATTTCATCTTATCTTCAGCAACAGACAAAAAATGTGGAAGAATGTTTCTTAGTAGGCTACTTGTTTTGTGAAGCAGAAAGTAAAAACTCTCGTTGATTCTGCTTAGAAAAGTCTTTTCTGATAAAGAAGATGCTAGGGATTATTCTGTGTCTGTTCATCTTCAGGGTACTTTGTGTGCCCTTATGATGGCTCCATTAGGGGAATGTTGCTGTAAACCCAGGGGACAGTAGCAGTGCCAGCCCCAGACAGTTTTGCTGTGTGTTGCTATCGTGGCTGTTGACCATGGGAGAGATGCTCTGCGTACAGCTTCATGCCTAAAGGACAGTCTAAAGCAGACTCTGAAGAAGGAAATTTCAAGACTCTGCGCTTGCTTTACTCTACCTTGATAATTCTGACCTAGACTAATACTGTGTGGGCATGTAAAGAAAGAGTTAAAATATGCTAGTTTGGAGTGTGGTGATTGGTAAGGAGGAATACCTACCTATTACGAACCAACAAATTAATTCAAGACTGACTTCCTTTTCAGACCAGTCTGGAACAATAGCTAAAATAAGTATTTAAGCAAACTGTTAGAAAAAATAATTAGATATTAAATATGAATAGTTATGTGTTTTATGTGGAGTTACTTGTAAGCAAAGGTTGTAGGCACAGCATATGATTAGTGCGATGCTTGATATAAAATAGTGTAATATGATCGGTTATAGAAATGTGTATTTGAGAAACATGCACAGACTTCAGTAAATAGAAACAGATACAAGTGATGTAAGAATTCTCTTAAAGCTTGTTTTTAACATACACAGTCCTTACTGCCAGTCAATATTATCACTCTCTGATAATGTTAATCAAAGGCTACCTTAGTTTACCATTTTGGTATCTTTTTCTCCTTAACAGAGCAGTGCTGCAGGGGAAACCAACATTGTCTTGGAACTGCAAAGATACTAGATCAGCAAAGCCACAAATGGTCTTTGAACTTTGTAAACAGAAGCATTTTTGCATAAAGGCATTGCTACTAGTCCTATCCTTAGCTTACAAATAGATGATTTGAAAAAAAAAAAAGTATTTGAATATACTGTTCGTTGTAGTAGTTTACCAAGCTAGCAATTTCCAAGTCTACTATATCTTTAATATACTCCTTTAATCCAGAAGCTTTTGTAAAATAGGGACTCAGCGGTGGCCTTAGAAAATAAAGGTAGTTCCTTTGGTTCAGGGGAAGTGTGGTTTGCAAAACTGGTCTCTCTGTGTCATTAGAACAAACAGTGACTCCCAAGGAAAATATCCTGATTTGAAGGGAATTTATCTAATTACTCGCTCCGGTGTGATAAACTTTATTATGTGTACTGTAAGTACTTTGGGAGAAATGTCTTCTATTTGCATCTGTTACAGTTTTATCTTATTGACAGTGATAAATAATAATCTCATGATCTTCAGTGGCAGCAAATAGTTTGATCCTGGGAACAGCTGAGTGTACTCGTCAGGTGCAATTACTGGATAACTCTTAAGCCAACAGTATTGGAGAAACTGCTACTTCCAGTGGATTATTTCGGAATTTTATATGCAGTGCTGCCAACAGACTTGTGCTGTTGTAAAGTAAGGCTGTTATTTCTTGGGGAAGATATCTATATTGATTTGCTTTTTCTTAGCAGGAACTTGGAAGACTGTCATCTGATGCATAATTAACATCAGAAAGTAAAGGTCACTCAAAAATGTTAGCATTTAACAGATAATACTGGCGTGCAATTGAGTAGTTTTCTATTACTTATTAAAAATATTTTTTAAATCTAAACTACAGCTTTCATGAATGTAATGAGGCTGATAGCTGTTCAGTCCACTCTTATACAACTTTTCATAAAAACATATATTCCCTTGGCAACTGAACCCCAAGTTGTACTTTTTTTCATAGAAAATGTGACACTTCTGCCAGTTTCATTCTTATGTCTGTCAAAGAAAGGGTACTTAACTGTTAAAGTTTTCATTGGATTTTCTGGTGTTGCTGTAACTTTTTACTGCTCTGTTTTATACTGTCTGTCTTGTCTTTGGCCAAGAGAAAGGAAGAGACACAAAGGAGAGAAGACATGGGCAACCCAAGCACAAATACAGGCTGGGTGGAGAATGGATTGGAAGCAGCCTTGAAGAGAACAACTTGGGGGCGCTGGTAGATGAGAAGCTGAACGTGAGCCGGCAGTGTGCGCCTGTAGCCCAGAAAGCTAACTGTGTCCTGGGCTGCATCAAAAGAAGCATTAGCAGCAGGTCGAAGGAGGTGATTCTCCCCCTCTACTCCGCTCTCGTGAGACCCCATCTGGAGTCCTGCTTCCAGCTCTGGGGGCTCCAACATAAAAAAGACCTGGACCTGTTGGAGAGAGTCCAGAGGAGAACCACAAAATTGGTCAGAGGGCTGGAGCACCTCCCCTATGAGAACAGCCTGAGAGAGTTGGGGTTGTCCAGCCTGGAGAAGAGAAGGCTCCGAGGAGACTTAATAGCAGCCTTCCAGTACCTGAAGGGGGCCTACAGGAGAGATGGGGAGGCACTCTGCATCAGGGAGTGCAATGATAGGACTGAGGGGTAATGGTTATAAGCTGAAAGATGGTAGATTTAGATTAGATATTAGGAAGAAATTTTTCACTGTGAGGATGGTGAGGCACTGGAACAGGTTGTCCAGAGAAGCTGTGGATGCCCCATCCCTGGAGGTGTTCCAGGCCAGGTCAGATGGGGCTTTGAGCAACCTGGTCTAGTGGAAGGTGTCCCTGCTCATGGGATGATCTTTACTAGAACTAGATGATCTTTAAGGTCCCCTTCAACCCAAACCATTCTATGAATCTATGAACCGCTTGGTAGATGTTTTTGAAACAGTATAGGAAAGTTTCATTTTGAGCAGTCTACTGTCCAGTTACCTAAGGAGAGCTTAGCTGCATCCTGAGGAAGACAAGTTAGGAATCCAGCAGCCATAAGTGGCCCTATGAGGAAAATGTCAGAGCAAGCTTGTACATGTCTAAATGTGATTTAGTTGGATTTATATCAAGGAAATATAAAAGACAAGCACTACCTGTGTGTTTATATGTATCCTTGAAGAAAGATCCACTTGAGACATGGAAGAGTGCTCTTCAACTATTAGTTTTCCTAATCCTGAGCAGAGTCCTAGCCTACACTTGTGCCTAGCGGTAGGGGAGAGGTTCTTGTGCAGTAGGTAGTGTGGTGCTTCTCTGCTTTAGAGGAAGGCTACAGATTTCTGCTTTTGTCTCTAACGATTAATTTAAGCAGTAGAGAAATGCTGTAGCTACAGAGACCTCAGCCTGTTTGATGGCTGGGTTTTAGGTGGAGGCCAGGAATAGAGATATTTTCCTTCTTGCTCAGCCTGTGAGTCCAGTTAACATGGAGTTGTCTGATAGGCACGCTGTCAAGGCCATGCATTCAGGCATGAGACTGAGCTACGACGTTTCTGCATGTCTCCATGTGTGCTTTTAGCCCAGGGCAAATGCAAGGGAAGTTCATTTAATAAAGAGCCGCCTTACCTTGCATTTTCCCTGGTATTAGAGCATGTCCATCAGCTATTTTTAGTGCTCATAGGACCCATGGTAACTTGGTTGCGTGTCTGAGCCCTAAGCCCTTTTCCTATCTGGAAAAGACAGAAGAAAAATATATTTTGCTTGCATAGTGAAGCACAGAAATATAAATGTTTTATGCTGTAACTTTGCATTATAATTTCTGTTTTAACAGGAATAAAGGGGAAAACTTAAGAAACCACTGGATTTACTTTGTAATAGTTAGATTTTGAAAGTGTAAATGTTTAAAAATTCTGACGTTCCTAAATACTGTTTGCAACGTTCTCCATGAAGTCTAAATGCTGTTATCTAGTGACTGTGTGTGGTATGCCCTGTGAGAGCTGACTGGGAGCTGCTCACATATATCCTTTTTGTACGATAAACTTGAGGTCTCAGTAATGCTTTCAGAAAAGATAGAATTCAGCCTGTACTTCAGCAAAAAGCTGTTCTGAGGTGCAGGAGAAAGGGGAACCCAGCTGAATTATATGTTAATTTGTCTTGGTTTCCTCTTGCTTTGTTACACTACTGCAAGACATCTAAATACAACAGGGATCAGATGATTTTTTGCTTTATCATTTCACTCATCAGTGAAATGAGTAAGAAACCTTTTTAAAAAAATATTAAGTATGTTTATAAAAAATAATAATTAAAGTAATTTTTTGATTAGATGATGAAACAGCTGGAGGGCAGTATCCAAGGAATATCGTAGCTATTCTGTATTTGTGCTCATGCAGAGAGACTAAAGAATTTCTTCAGCTTTATCTGAAAAAGATGACATGATAATTACATCTGTGTGTTTATCAAACATATGCAAATTTTTTCATTTTGGTGAATGCAACTAGTGCATACAACTGGTTATTTGTAATCATCCCTCTGAATCAGTGTAATGAAGAGCTTAGATTTTTAGAGTATAAGAATGCAGTTTGCTATTGTGGAACTAACCGAGTTACATGCTGCCTGACGAAATGTCAACCAAAAAGTACTTCAGTCCTGCTGTTTTGCAGGGGTGGGGGGGGGGAGAATCATCCCACAATCACTCTAATTTTTTTTCTCCTTCCTTGGGAGCTTCACTTTTGGTATAAGAAACTGTGTTTTTGCAATTGGGCTCTTTGTTATTTTGTCTTAACCTATTTACTGGATAGCCTGACTCTTCATTTATAACAGGTTTTGAAGTTTTTTCAATGCATTTGAGGAAGACTGTTTTGTTCCTAATATTGTTACTTAAGTTGAATCTGGGTAATTAAATTTGTGTTGAGTTTTCCCATGTAAAGGCTTTAGCTATGAGAATTTTATGGGTAAGTTGGACATATCCCTTTCACTAGAGATATTACATAATGGAACTGCTAAAAAAGGAAAAATGGTACAAATTCCTCTAATTTATACTTTTTTGGTGTTGGTTTTTTTTTTTTTTCCCCCAATCTGCTGTAAATTTTCAAAACATTTGTTACATGTATGCCTCTCAAATGTCTTTCCTCTTTGTTGGGTCCAAAGCTGCCTGTCATCTAGCTGTGATATAAGTGATCCTTTCACGGTAATTTACCATTGTATCAGACCAGAACTTTACAGTTCCTTTCTTTCTGAAATGAGAGTCAGCAGCTTTCAGTTTTAAGGAGAGGGAGGAATCCAAGGTGCAATCAATGAATTAAGGGAGTTTTTGATTAGTGATGACAGTAGTAATTACTGCATAATGCAAAGAGATTCAGTGCTGGTGAGCTGCTGTGTAAATGCAGTCTGCAGTAGGTTCCACTCAAAGGTTTGTGGAGCTTGGGAAATAAAGCTGGTATGGATTTCTTAAAATGAACCTTGCTCATGAGGGAAATAAAGCTAGCAAGCTATGGTTCTGAGTCCATGAAGTGCAGTAAATCATCAGGCACACAAATGGGCTTCTTTCAGCTTCCTTCTTGCTCTGTCTGAAAAAATGTGTTAACGCATAAAAAAAAAAAAGTATCCCAAAACATTTCATGCTACACTTTTGTGAATGGATAGAATGAATTTTTTATGACGTGCTGTGGAAGAAAACCAAATCATTTTTCAGTATGTCTTTCATGAAGAGTTAAACTTCTGTAGATTGTTTTTTCACACAAGTGCAAAGTATAGTTGAGGCTATGTAAACACACTAGATTGGTTTTCTTATTTAAAGATTTTTTTTCCCTTAGTGTAAAAGCTGTTTGTGCATTTTGCCTAACTGTATACAATGCAATTACAATTTCATATTTCATTTTAAAATATTCAGTAAAATTTAAATAGGGAAACATACAAAAAGGATTTGAAAGATTTAAGTAAGTTAGGTGATAATGTAAAAAAAAAAAAAAAAAGAAAAAAAGGAAAAGAAAAAACCCCAAGCAAACAAGAAGCCACCACCCTTCCCCCCCCCCCCCAAAAAAAAAAAACCAAACCAAAAAAAAAACCACAACATAAGGACATAAGGATGTTAAATTTTGCAAATTTAAGCTGACTTAGAAACTCTGTTGTGGCAGCATCAGTGATACATGATGAACGCATTCCACAGCTGGAATGTTTCATATGGAATGGATTATCAGATTCTTTCATTTTAAAACTTCCGTTTCTTCTACATGAGTACATGTCAGGCTGGAATTTGTATAAAAATTGAAGTAAATAATTAATCTACCATTTAAGAAAAGCTTAGCAAGCTTTAAAAGATTAAAACTACATATGAGTCTATCAATTTAAATATGTTCAGCTCGATAGACAAGAACTTCAGTCTCCCAGAGTAGATAGGTGAATTGAGGTTAATTGCATTTATACTGTCTTTAAGCTTTGTTTTTCTATACATTGTGAAGGAGGAGGCATATATTAGGGTAGAAATAAGATTTGATTTTGATAAGGCTTTCTTTGGAATCAATTAAAGCTGATAAATTTAAGAAACAGAGAGAGAAACACTCCAAGTCTCTACATTTCTGAGAGTCTGTAAGGGTAAGTTAAATCCTTCATCTGTATTTTGACACTCTGGGCCTAACTGATTGTCATGTGGAATAGGCTTTGTGTTTTCTGCATAATTAGCCACTTTTTCCCCTTCATATTTATGTACATAACAGCTGAAATGGTGTCTCTCCCTAGTCAAGTGAACCTTAAGAACCAACGTTTTTAAGTCTTCAGAAGAACCTAACTCCAGTGGCCATCTGTTTGTACATCCTTGAATTAGCTGGGTTGCGCCTTGGTTCAGTCATGAGCCAACTTTCTGCAGAAACATCTTTGCCTGGCATACGCAAAGCAGAAAGCTGTGAGCTAGATGCAGTGTGGTGGCCCTTTAGTAACCAATGGGCTGCCCTGGCATCCATCCTGCTATTTTGCCTTTGACTGTAGGAGAACGGGTCCGGTAGTATCACAAGAAGTTGAAAACCTCTTAATGTATACTTTTAGTTTTTCTAATAAGTGTGTATTCATGTGTATAGCTTCATACAGTTTTCCTAGCTATAGAGTGGCCTCAGTGTGTGCTTGCCTATATATAGCTACTCTTTGATGCCTTGTTGCACGCCCTGGTTTTGGCTGGGACAGAGTTAACTTCCTTCTTAGTAGCTAGTGTGAGGCTGTTTTGGATTTGTGCTGAGAAGGCTGATAACATACTGATGTTTATAGTTATCACCAGGACAGTCAGGAACTTTTTGTTTCTCATATTTTGCCAGTGTGTGCAGAAGCAGGAGAAGCTGGGAGAGAGCATAGCCCACAATTACTGGTTTAGGATTCAACCTTAGGTTTAGGATTGAGACCCAAATTGGCCAGTGGTACATTCCATATAATGCACCTCATACCCAATATATTATGCGGGGCTGTCTGGAAGCTCTGGCCGTGGGTCATCTCTCTTTCTCTCTCTCTCTCGGTTGGCTCTTAGACTCTTGGACTCTAAAGCTCTTCTCTCTTTTCTGGGATTGTGGTTTTGGGCCTCTGTCTGCTCTGGGATTGTTAGCTGGAAATGGGCTGAGCCTTGGTCATCATGTGGTGAGCAGCTGCATTGTGTATCACTCATTTGTATGTTTGTATTATTTAGTTATTAAATTGTTCTCATCTCAACCCACGAGTTTCTTTTCACTTTGCCCCTTTAATTCTCTCGCCCATTCCCTGGGAGGGAGGAGGGTGAGCCAGCAGCTGTAAGGTGTCTGCCAGCAATGTCAAACCATGACAACATGCATTTGTTTTATTAAAACCCTTTATACAGCTGTAGATCTCAGTTCTGTGGAATGTTGAGCACCTGTAACTGTGGAAGTTCACTAGCAGCCAGGACTGTTTAGCATTCAGGGCGTCAAGCCATCTGTGGCTAGGTCTTGTCACTGATGAAGAAAGATGCATGAATATGTGAATACAGCATACATATGAGCTGAAACTATTTAAGAGTTAGGTACTAGTCATATTTTTTATTTTTAACATAAGTATGCATAGTTAATAAACATACTAATTTTGGGAGCAGAGACACTGTAACTTCTTATGAAACTTAATTTAATTTTTGAGAAAATGTAGGCTCAAATCCAGTTTGTTAGGTAGACAGAAGATTACAAAGAAAGTAAGTGTACGTTTACATAAATCTCTGAGCTATTTCTTCATTTGAAATGTGGAAAAATGTGATGTTCACATTATGTAAAATGTTTGTGACTTCTCTATTCTGAATACTTCCTGATGATACAATAGGCAGTGTGGATGGTTTGCTCATGCCAACATCTCAAAAGTATATAGGAGTTTCAGGGTAATGGTATAGGAAAGGTGGAAGAAGCCTAATGCTTTCAGGCAAACACTCTAGTTACTAATAAAACAATTCCCTGCCACAAACAATGATAGTCCAGTGATGCCTTCTAGAAGCAGGTACAGAATATTCTGATGGAAGATAAATTTTCTAGCCAGGGTGCACAGACACTTGCAAATGAATCACCACTGAAAGCATGTATGTTTAACAGAGTAGCTACCCAAGCCGATGTTGGCCTTTAAAAGTCTTAAATCTACTTCAGTGGATGTTGATTTAAGAAATATTTCCTTAAGGAAACACTTGACAAAAGAGCTTAAGGCAAGGGGAAGTGATTTTTCCGTGCAGTGAATGTGAAGAAAGAGAATATTTAACCAAACAGCAATCTCTGTGATAAGCTGTGTTTCTAATTTTTTGTGCTGCAGCATGTGAAGTGTTTGAGTGCTTCCCCTGGAGTCTGCAAGCACTGCTGCCATAAGGGTGATTCTGCCCTTTACTGGAGAAGGGCTGCTGCTGTTGGTGTGTGATTACACGTTCAGCTTCATGAGTTCAGCTGGGAGAAACAGGCAGAGTAGATTACTCATGTACAGACACAAGGCTGTAAACTCTGTTCTTCAGAAAGGCTCTGCCTCTGTGAGCAGGGGATGCAAGGGCACCAAGTCAAGAATGCGTCTCTGCAAGAGAGTAACGTGCCCAAGGGCAAGAGCTCTGTGCCATGTTTTTCCAGCACCCCCAGACCTTCAAGTCTGAAGACCAAGTCTGCTGTTTCTCTGGAGATGTGTGGCAAAAAACAAGAATCATTATGGACAGACCTTGCCTCAAGTTTAGACTGCCTTTTTCAGCAGCCTAGCTTCTGCCACATCAACCACTGGGATGAGGTTATTTTCATGCTGCGTTTGTGCTGGGATTCTGGGATGACAAGCATGTTTGAAATGCATGCTGAGGAGAGATATTAGCAAGTGGAGAGGAAGACAGATGATCAGTGACAGATGATCTTATGAAGAAGAGTGACTTCTCAGTTTATCATGAATGTGTATTTAGACTTGTGGGTTAATTTAGTCTTAAGATACTTAAATTATAGCTAAATAAAAATAGAGCCTTTTCTGTCACCTCTCACCTTCTCTTGCAGTCTAGATCTGCTTGGAATTTTTCAGATGCAAGATGAGCACTGCCCCTGTGGCTTCTTCGGTCTGTTTTGTGGAGTTGGAACAAGGCAATGATATATTTGAGGAGGGTGAGGATGGTGTCAGTGAAAGCAGAGACAGAGGTAAGCTCAGGAGGAAGCATTTCTTTAGTTCACCTCCTTTCAGTGTTGTTCATTGGGCTTTTTTGTTTGAACTTTTTTTTCCTTCCTCCCTTTGCTTTGCATTCCAAACCTGTTGGTCTGCCAGGTGTTATGATTGCCCCTATTCAGATCAAGATGACTTCAAAGAATCCGAGTATGTGGTATCTGAGGGAAAATGAACTGAAGCTTGGTGGGAGTGCTGCCCAAGGGTGCAAGCAGGGCAGACCTCATGGAGTTGTTTCTAAAAGGGGTGAATAGAATGTGAATGCAGTGGAGTGTAAGAAGATTTCTGGAAGATGAGTTCTGGTATACTTCTGGTGTAACTGGAGAGCTTTCAATGAGTAGTTAAAGCTGGGAATGTTGCAAAAGCACTTTGATGAGGGAATTCAAAGGATGAAGTGATGTGGCAGCAGTGGTGGGTGAGATAGTCACTATATAGGATTATTTTCAGCATGACAGCCAGATAGGGGAGAAGCAGAACAGGTGTGCAGATTGGTAAGGAGGATACAGAGCAAGACACAAACAAAGGATTTAGGGTTGGAAAAATGGAAATACCAGGCCTTTTTTTTTGTTTTGTTTTGTTTTGTTTTCCTTAGAACTGAAGAACAGGGGCAAAGTTTGTGGGATATTTATATCTTTCAGAATAAAATGTTTATTTTTTTTAAGATACATGTGGCATATAGATGTTTTTTTGAGTGAAGTGAAATCGAGGTTTTGTATACAGCAAGTTTCAATGTGGTGATTCTCTAAACTTCCAGGTTCTTGAATTTTTAAGGGGGAGGGAGGAGGAAAGGGGAAGATTGACCCTATGTTTAGAGTCAGTTAAATACTTTGATGTTTTAAAGAGGGAGAGAAAGAAGAAATGTCAACAAACTTCAAATAAGTGCTAAGCATGAATAGTTTACAGGATGTGTCTAGGGTAGTCGTATATACCAATCTTATTAGGGGGGCAGCTGCCTCATATCTTAGGCAACAGCATAAACTGACCATTACCTAGAAAACACCTTGCTGAAAAGAACATGGCTTTTGCAATTCTCTGTTTTATATGGTAGGGGAAAATTTTTTCTCAGTTACAGGCTAGAGGAGTTAGGACCATCAGGAATGCTTGGCTGTGTTGCATTTTCTAGAACCAATATTGAGCCCCAAGCAAAAATTGTCATAAATTGTGATATCTCTTTGTGTTGTAGTACCAAATATAATATTTAAGTGAATTTCAACAAGTATAGAGGGCTGGATGCAGCAATGTTGCTACTGGGAACAGGAGAGGGGGGAAGGTGGTGTAGATCCATATAACAACTACTGTATCCTATGACTCAGAATATATTAAGAGGTGCTGATGGGAGAGGGAGAAGAAGAGGTGTGAGTTTGTGTTAGTCCTTGCCTGCGGGATTGTATCCACCACCGAGACTGATCAATGCATCATTCTTCGACTTCTGCACAAGAGGAAGACTTGGATGCCTCGAGGAATGCTATGAGATGCCATTGATACACCTTTTCAAAGGCAACAGTAGCTTAAAATGGGCTAGGCCTTTGAGGGTTTGTGAAACTGCTCTTTGAGGTCACAAGCAGATTGAGTTTGTGACCTTATAATAAAAAAAGATCTGGTGTGTACAAAATCTCTGTAATAGAGTTGACAGAAATAGAGATAGTCATGGAAGTAGAAGTAACAGACCCAAGCTAAAAAAAAAAAAAAAAGAAGAAGTCAATAAGGAAAGATCCAGCCCAAGCAATTGTGTTTCTTGCACTCCTAAGGCAGGCATAGTTACCCATTCTTGTGATTGTTATGTCACAGGGGTTGTTAGCTTTCTGGGGTTTTCTGGTCTGTTTTTTAAAACGCCAGCAGCTGAAAACAGAAAAATAAAGTTTGAAAGTATGCTTGAAAGTGACCTAGGGAAGCTAGGTAATGGCAGTTGTCAATTCAGTCCAGCTTTGTGGGGTAAGGAATGGAAAACCATTCTACATTAGCCTAATGATGTTTTAAAGCACTTGAACCTGGCAGTGTGGCATACATCTTTGTGTCTAAAGTGCTGGTTCACTAAGATTCCTTGCACTTGAATTTAATTTTCACTTCTGACATTGCCTTGCTAGGTGACATCAGTGAAATGATTTCATGTGCAGGGTTTGGTTGTTTTTTGTTTTTTTTTTTCCATCTGCAAATGGGAATAATGATACTTATCTTGCTTTGGAGTGCTTAATGGCCTACTAATGGAAAGGAGTGTAGGTGTGAGTGAGAAAACGGAATGAGTGTTGGTTGTATTTTTTCCACAACTGTAGAAGTAGCCTGACTTCTATTGCTATTGGTATTGAAAACTCCCTCTGCTTTTGGTAGAATACTATGTAAACACCCTGTACATTTGTAACAGCGATTAAAGGGACCTAGATAATTTAGGCACCTGTGTTTAGGTGATGAGCTTCCTCTCTGTATTTTTGTAAATATGCCATGCAATCTACCTTTGCCTTCCTGTTTGACCTGTTTCCAGGGGGAATATGCATAACAATATGGCTGCTTCCAGCTGACTGCAAAGAGTATCTTCAAGCACAGTTCTGTCTGTCTTCCTTTCCCAGTGAAACAGTGATACTAATGAGAATTTACAAGCAACTTTACAATTAATAAACTATGGGAATTAGAATGAGGAGTCCTTAAATTAATCAGCATATTTCCATCTGCATATGTCTTATGCTTTTCCATGGATATGCTTTCCTGCAACAGCAACATTGCTTCTCTTTGTTTACAAGTTCACAAGATCTGTCTGTTGCTTGAGACCTTTTTGAGTCTTAGGGCCCTTTATCTTTTGTCTTGGATTGTCATCTCATTCCCCAGACATGTCCCTTTTTGATGACAGCTTTACAGGGTACTCTAATTGTGTGGCTTGTTTTTATAACTTCTCTTTCCTCTGCAAGTTGTGCTCATATTACTTACCTGACTTGGTGGCAGATCACGGGATGACAAATTATAGTGAGCTGCTTTACTCTTGCTTGTCTCTTTTATCTTGAATGTTTGTAGAGCCCTAATGTGTTTCTCACAACACAGACCTTCTTTCCTGTTGAACAAAATGCCAGCAGCTCCCCATGCAAGCTTCATTCCTTCTGTTCAGACCTGTACTGTACTCAGTCAGAGGCTTCTTTTTTCTGCTGACAGACTTCCTAAGACTTTTTTCCTTTATTTGTTTGTTCAGTGCCCCTCCACTGTATGTACCAACCAGGTATGAACATGTTCTAATTCAGTAAGTCTAGAAGTGTTGAAATGGTACTTGTTCACCTTTGCTATTTGCTCAATGTTTTATCTTGCTCTTCTAATGAGGGTTAGCTCGCTATTACAAACCCTATGAACATGTTTTGTCACCTCCCTTTCATTTCTCATGTCACTGTGCCTGATACTGCATTGATTGTGCACTTATCCAGCTTAAGCGTCCCAGTTGCTTTCAGGCTAAAGTTGTGTCCACCTGCTGCAGCAAAGTTGTCCACAGTTCTCACTGAAATGTTCTTATTGACCTACCACTGCTATCACAGTCGTGTCTTGAAGATTGTCAATTGTATATATATTATATAATATAAATGTATTAAGATATTTTTCTGCCACTTTGCTCAGTTCTTTAATACAGTATGTTTTTTCTGAAAGCTTCTACAGAGTTTAACAATGAGAACACATTTATGTAATCCAAAAACTTCATTTGATGTTCTTTGTGGTTCACTAATAAGTACAGGAACTACCTCTTGTCTCTGCAACCATCCTGGTGTGCCTTGCTGTTGATTTTGCTAAAGTTGAACAAGTTGGCTGTTGGTTTCTGTTACTCTCCTTCTTTTGTCCCATACTGTGAGCTAATGAGAGGAGGCTTTGCTGACTGACTTTTTCAAATAAAGCTCCTGTGGCGATCATTATGAAAAGCTTTCAGAAGCTCCAAATAAATTCTTCTCCATGTCACCTTCAGAAACATCACTCTTGTATATTTTGTTACATGGTGGATTACTCAGAAGCTGGTTATTAATTTCTTCACACTTTATTTGGATTAGGGAACTATTTTATTTAGACAAAAATTTTGGTACTGTCAGGGAAGATTTTGCTTCAGCTTTCTCTGGGAAGTTCAACTTAAAAGTTCTGGTTTTTCCCTTTTTAAAAAAAGAAAAAAAGTTGCTTACACATTTTTATGTAAGGCTTAATTGCCATAAAAGTAATGCTCTGTGACACTACTGGCTTCCTCCCAAGGTCAGAATGAGGGACATAGATTATTGTCTTAAATATATTTAAAGAGGTGCGCAAAAGTATTTATTTCTGAGACTTGGCAAATTTGACAGGTGAGACATCAATTTTTGGAAATGCTCTCTGTATATATTTTTGCTATTTCTACAGATATTTGTGACACTCCTCTGAAGAGGACTGACAGGTTGATGAGATAACTATGTGGCTGTTAAAAAGTGCATGCATGAGTCCTTTATCTAGTTGTGATGGAAATATCTATATTGCATGACCATGTTTTCCTATAATATGCTTTGGTTTTGCAGTCTTATTTTCCCACTATCATGATACAGTCATGATGACAACAAAATGTTTCAAGGCTAATTACACTACATTGATTTGGTCAGAATGTTTCAAGTCTCACTTATTTCTGTCCTTGATGGAAAGAAGATACTGAGCTAAAATCAATATTGTTTACTTTCTCAATTATCATGTGTAAAGTCAATTATTAATTTCTCAGTTATTAAAGTCAATTATTAAATTAATAATATTAATTAATATTAATATTAATAATATCAATTATTTCTCAATTATTAAAGTCAATTATTAATTTCTCAATTATCATGTGTAAAGTCTGAGCTTTTGCAATTTAACTACAACAACTGTTAGTGAACCACTCACCTATCATCCATTGAGGTACGGTAATCTTTCACACATATTTAGTTTTAGTTGAAGGGAAGTGAGAGAATTAATTTCATGTCACTTCAAATCATATCTACCTGAGAGCAATTATGAATGTCCTGGAAGTGTTGCGACATCTTTAAGCAGTTTGTACCTGTAAGTAGAAGTGCAGCTTCTCTGTTTTCATAGTCACTTTGCAGCTTAAATGCTTGATTAAAAAATAAATACAAACCAACAACCATATATTCCTGGAGGCTTTGGAGTATTTCAGGATGAATAAAGATTGCTGGTGGGATGGCAGACAGTGTAACTTATGGTTAGGGACCACAGAAATAAATTAGGTTATAATGTGTCAGTTCTTAGAAATTTTCTCCCAGTTTAAAGTTGTGGGTGGTTTGGGTTTTGTTTTTTCTTTTTGTTTTTTCTTTGTTTTGTTTTTTTGTTGTTTTGTTTTGTTTTGTTTTAATTCATCTGACTTTCTGGAGAGAAGGATGAATATATTTGCAATGCTGTGACCTGTCTTTAGTTGATCTTGTGGAAGAAACAAAGCCTTACATGGGTCAGGCTTTTCTGTGAGCCAACCTTTATTTTTTAAAAAGCTGTCTGCAGTGATTTTTGTAGGTCAGGTGAACTTGCAACACCCGCATGTATCTTCACGAAGCAAAGTATTGTCTGACTGTTGTATCCTCTTATGGCCTCTCTTTTTTGATTCTGGCTGGTCAGATCTCATCAGAACCTCTCTGAAGCTGCTTGGGGAGACCTCCAGAACTCTTTGGGACCTCTTTATTTAACTGCAGACCCCAGAATAATACTCCTGGAGTAATGTGGCTGCCAGCTGCTGTGCAAGCCTGTGTGTGAAATGGTATAAAAATCAGAAGATAATACCCATCTTGCACTAATGATAATTCTCTCACACGTCACCACCTTTTTATTTAACCTTTTTATTTAACAGTGTAGATGTAAAGCTGTTAAGAGATGTCCTCTTGATAGTGCTGTGGAAGAAGACTAACTAGAAAAAGTGACTGTCATACATAAATGTGCAAGCATGCCTTCTGGAAGGGAGAAGTTCAAGGAATTTTCTTCGGGGCAGTAATTAGTTTAATCTCCATAGTCCATGTAGGTCTAGTCTCTTTGCTCAGTCTGCTAGTTGCTGGAAAGTGCAATGATGAGCGTTTTGAGACAGAGAAAATATATTGCATCCACATGCCACCACCTGGCCTAAATGGAAATAGAATTTAATCCTGACCAACAAGTAAATCACCGACAGTTGTCTCTGAGATGATTAGCTGTGCCCTTGGAACAAAACCAGTAATTTTTCGAAAAACATTGAAATTATGTAGCTGAACACGGAATGCAACAGGATAGGTTACTTGTGTAATCCTTATTCAAGCATGGATAACCTGCATAGTCACAGCCATTAGTTTTAGGAGAACATACCCTTTTTTCCACAGTATAGCTGTCCTAGGCTTCTGTCACTTGATCTAACAAAATGATGGAAACAGATCAGGGTTTCTCTCTGATGTGCGGAGTGCCTGTAAAGGATGGATCTCTAAACTTTGTCTCCAAGTTTAGGGAATCTGGTAGCCCACATTATTTTTCCAGCACTGTATCATAAGCAGTAGCTTCACTTCCTGGGAAGGTGTAGTGTGGTGGCAGGAGCAGTGCCTACACACAGACTGCACTGTCTGCAGATCTGTAGGCTTGGCCCATTTGTTCTGAAAGAAATGTGGCAAAGGTAATTAGATTTGAGTCTCATTTCAGTTTCCAGTATGCCTGGAGTGCCTTTGGGCAACAGCTCACTTGTCTGAGTGGGAAAATGAGTGAGACACCATGGGAGAGGGACATACAAGCCCTCATTTGTATAAGTGCCATGAGCTGTGCAGAGGCCCTTACATGAGTTGGTAGAGTACACTGGGTAAGAATACATGGCATCCTCCCTAGGCTGTAGGCAGTTATTTGGGGAGATCATTTAAAATATATTCCTTAAATACTTTGTTTTCTTCCATCAAGCATTATGATTAATGAACCCTGTAAACAAGTACAAATGAGGCCAGAACATCCAGGCTGAAGTCTTAAAGGGAATTTTTCAACTGAAAGTGAAGCACTCCGGCACATCATTATTGTCATGACATTATTGTTTTAGATGGTTGTCTTTTGTTTCTTGGAGTCTGAATAGCATGTTGCAGTGACACATTCTTCTCTGTTCTTTGTTTTTTTCTCTGAACCCCCATAAGGAAGTATTTTTCACATATTGTTTGTCAGAAGGTTGAATTCCCATGGCTTGTCCTGCCTTACAAAGACAAGTATCGTTGTTCTGGAGTGCAAGTAGTGAACTTGCAAGATTCTTTGCTATGACCAAACAGCCAAAAACTCCCCCACAGGCACACACGCAGAAGGAGGCGGGGGGGGGGCAATAGTGCAGAAGAATGGAGGCTTGCAAGGGCAAGGACCATCAGGAGGATGAGACTTCTCCCAAAGCCTGAGGTGCCCTTGAAGAACCTTTTCCCTGCTCTGCAGAGTGAAGAGGAAAGACCCATCACATCAGAGACACTAGAGCTGAGCAAGGCAGCCTGACCTGCTCCCTGTATAACAACCAATGCAACTAAGAAAAGACAACAGGTGACAGTAGCAGGCGACGCTTTTGAGAGGTACGGAGGCAACCATTTGCCAACCTGACCCACTCTCTAGAGAGATGTGCTGCTTACTGGGGGATGTGTATCAGGGATGTCACTGAGAGACTACCAAGCCTCATATGGTCCACTGGCTATTATCCACTGCTGTTGTTTCAGGCACCAGTGATACAGCCAGAAGCAGTCTGAGGAGTATCAAGATTTACAGAGCCCTCGGAGAAGTGGTAAGGGACTCTGGAGCATGGGAGCATCAATCCCCCTGGTCAAAGGGAAGGGGTTTGAAAGGGTGAGTCGAATCTGATGAGTCAACAAACCATTACAGAATTGGTGCCACAGCCAGGGGTTTGGTTACTTAGACCATGGTTTGTACTGGGGGCTGACGGGGTCCATCTGTCAGAGAAGGGGGAGAGCATCTTTGATCATAGGCTTGCCAACCTGCTGAAGAGGGCTTTAAACTAAAGTTGCCAGGGGAGGGGGACCTCAATCCATCCCACTCCTACCAGTTTGACGCCAGTGCCAGCAACAGATGCCCAGAGCCTGGAGAAGGATCACAGGTCAGCAGGAGAGCACCTGAAGCACAAAGGGATTCCAGCCACTCCAGCCAGTAATTCACCTTCACTGGGGGCCCAACTGAAGTGACTCTATGCAAATGCACACAACATGGGGAATAAACAAGAGGAGTTAGAGACATGCACACACCTGCAAGGTTGTGATCTTATTGGCATCATGGAGACATGGTGGGATGGCTCCTGTGACTGGAGTGTTGGAATGGAGGGATACAGGCTCTTTACGAAGGACAGAGGGTGTCACCCCCTTTGTCAATGACCAGCTGGAGGGCATGGAGCTCTGCCAGGGGATGGATGAGGGGCTGGACAAGAGTTTATGGGTCAGGATTAAATGGAGGGCAGGGACAGGTAGCATTATAGTGGGGGGTCTGCTACAGGCCACCTAACCAGGAAGACTGAGCAGATGAGGCCCTCTATAGACAGATAGGAGCAGCCTCCTGCTCACCAGC